>NC_089763.1:42036968-42044468 GCF_040412425.1 Macrobrachium rosenbergii | reverse complement strand
GCATAATATGGCAACCGGATAAATAGTAATTTATAAATTTACTGGTGAAGGACCGGTAATTGTTTGTATATTTAATTACCAATTCTGTGCAGGGGCCATGTGCTCATAATTATGTATTCAGTAGAGCGCAGGAGTGGGTGTATTTACGTGTGCGTTGGTTTTAATATTTGTCTATAAGTTCTGTGCTGCGCATTTGTGTGTGTGTGCGTGTGCTCAGGATCAGTGTCAGGGTACAGAGTTGTACAGTAAATTGATATTAATATTTTCTAATCATCTTTATGTATGCGTGCGTGCTGTTATATAGGTGTACAGTGTTCTGAGTATTTTCTCACAAATTCTGCGTATACGTGCTTCATTATATTCAGTATGAGCATGTGTGAGCGTACGTGTAAAGGTGTGTCTTTAGGGTTCGTATTTTTCACAGGTCTGGGCACATAAGTCCGCGGAAGTTATTAGAAGCCCATCAGAAAGTTGCAGCTAAAAATGGAGTTCGGATACTTCCCGAAATCGTGTCCGCCATCAACGCTGTCAAGTCTTCTCAAACAACGACTCACAGGTGAGGAAATTCTGTGTATTTCCTCATGATTTTCTTGAGAATACATTTCTTAATGTCACGGCAACAATGGTTCTTATGGGGTTGTTGGATGGGGGTGTTCTTTCTTGAAAATTATGCCTTTAACTTGAGAAAAACTCCGACAGAGTCGAAATCATTGGGTTGCTTAATGACGTCTGTGTAAAAAAAAAAAAAATTGTCAGTTTCTATTATTATCTGCCAGCTAATCTGCAATAAGTTTTAACAGATAGATATTAGTGCTGCATTGCATGATAAAGCAATCAATCAAACATAGGAGAAATTGTCAACATTCTTTTACATTTCCTCACTGCCAGTAGACGATCCAGGTTTTCTATGAACCTATATGCATGTTCTTTTGTCTCTTAAGAAATCAAAATTACTCAGCGGGACTGTAACTGCTGTAACGGTTAGGCTTTAATACACCAATGAAAATCAAAGTAATGTAAATGAATTCAGAAGCAGTGCTGATTGCTCGGTGACGTCAGTTCTCAAAAAAATCCATATGGAGCAATTAATGAATAAATCTGCATATGGTGATGTAATGCAAAAATGATTGCATAGTATGTTTTTTAGATATATTAAACTGCTGTCCACTGGAACAGCTGGTAATGCTCAAATAGACGAAAGCTACAATGTATACGCCTAATTTTTACAAGGTAGATTGTATATTAATAAATCTACCTTGCAAAAGTTGGTTGTACACTTAGGAAGATGTCAGCGGGGATATTTTTTTGTTTAATTTCCAGATGGGAATTAATGACAGAAGAAGGCAGCGAGTTACACACGAAGGCTGTATTGGTTTGTGCTGGAGCATATGCCGGGTTCAAAGGGCTCTTCAAGCAGGTCACCCCAAAAAAGCTACCAGACTTGGAACTCCGAACACAGACCGTTGCTTATCTACGTATTTCAGAGAAAGAAGCTGAACGATTAAGGTGAGAGAAATCATAAAGAACAGTAGACTTTTTTCCTTTTAGAGGGTTAGTGCCGTCAGTGCACCTTACTTGGCGCACTGTAGGTACTAATAAAAGGTTTTTGCGGGATTCATTCTGTCCATAGTTGCTCCCAACCGGTAGTGGCGTCATTGCACCTCGCATGATGGGGTGTACGCATTACTTAAGGTTCATTGCAACCCTTCCCATTCCTTTTACTGTACCTCCGTTCAAATTCTTCTTCGTCCATCTCACTTTCCACCCTCTCCTAACAGTTGTTTTATAGTGCAACTGCAAGGTTTTCCTCCTGTTACACCTTTACAGCCTTTTTACTCTCAATTTCCCTTTCAGCGCTGAATGACCTCATAGGTCCCAGAATTTGGCTTTTGGCCTAAATTTCATGTTCCATTCCGCAGCTGCACCAACTCTTTAGCCTTTTACTGTACCTCTGTTGCCGCTTCCTTTCTTCAGGCTTGCTGTCCAACCTATAGACCCTTGTACTTCATCTCCTTTATTTTCTGGATCTCTTTATTTTGCTGTCCAACCGCTCCAACTCCCCCTTTTCACTGTCTTGAACTTCTTCTTCTTCTTCTTCTTCTTCTTCTTCTTCTTCTTCTTCTTCTTCTTCTTCTTCTTCTTCTTCTTCTTCTTCTTATTATTATTATTATTATTATTATTATTATTATTATTATTATTATTATTATTATTATTTATTGTTCAGAATCTCATAACAGCACGAGTCACTAAACTGGTGAAGAAATCCACAATGACGTAGGTGTAAATATGTTATTATTATTATTATTATTATTATTATTATTATTATTATTATTATTATTATTATTATTATTATTATTATTGTTCTAAATCTCATAATAGCACGAGTCACTAAACTGGTGAAAAAATCCACAATGGCGTAGGTGTAAATATTATTATTATTATTATTATTATTATTATTATTATTATTATTATTATTATTATTATTATTATTATTATTTTCTTTGACAGCGAACATCACTTAGGTAAACAACATAATGGCGTTAACGAAAAACGAGAATAGGCCAAAATAAAGTCAGAAAAAAATTTGTTTTTTTTTAAATTTTAAGGTCGATGCCAACTATGGACGTGGGATTCGGTTTTGACAACCTCGATGGTGCCTACATCTTGCCTCCCATCTTGTATCCTGATGGTAAGGCAAAATTCGAAATTAATAATCTTAAATTTGGGAATTTTGTATCGATAAATATTCAAGGATGAGAAGTATCTTATAGGTATGAAATTGTTATTTTTGCTGGTGAGCACGGGCACACACATAAACATATATATATATATATATATATATATATATATATATATATATATATATATATATATATATATATATATATATATATATATATATATATATATATATATATATATATATATATATATATATATATACAATATATATATATATATATATATATATATATATATATATATATATATATGAATATATATAATTTTTTATATATATATTGTATATACATACAGTATATATATATACTGTATATATAATATATATATATATATATATATATATATATATATATATATATATATATATATATATATATATATATATATATAAAATATATATGAAATCCTGCAAATCAAAGTCCTTCAGGTAAAAAGAAAGGCATCAGAATGCTGACCCCATATAAAAATGGAAAAACGGGTGCACGTTAAAAACGAAGAAGAAGATATATATATATATACATATATATTTGTGTGTGTGTGCGTGCGTGATTTTACTCAAGAATAAAAACAATTAAGTAACCCTTTTCTAAATAAAATACATGAATTTAAATGAAATCCTGCAAAATTGGAATTTGCACTGATGAATCTCTCTCTCTCTCTCTCTCTCTCTCTCTCTCTCTCTCTCTCTCTCTCTCTCTCTCTCTGTCTCATTCTTACTTTTCACCGACAGGTAACTGGTACTTGAAACTGGGTCACTGCAGAATGTATGAGGAAATCAAACGCACACTACCTGAGGTGTCAGACTGGTTCAGACTTCAGACGGGTGTTCCAGAATGCGTGGAAAAATTGGCAAAGTTCATGTGCCACATTTTACCAGGTAAGTTAGTTGCAGTCTTAGATACTTCAAAGTTTGCTGCGTTTCACGTTACAGTTTATTTTACTATGCTGCCATATATGATGCGAAGTATTTTACCTTTAAGTCCTAATGCTTGAAGCGCTGTCTATATGCTTTGGTATATTTTGCTAGTTAAGTTGCAGTCTTTAATACGCATGTTTCGGTTCATTGCAATATCTTACCAAACAAGCTGCGATGTTTCATGTGAAAGCTTCACTCTTTTTCTATGTTTTATGAACTGAGTTGCAATTTGATGCATAAGTGTGCCTGTGTTCCAATATTTTACTAGGCAGGTGGTAGTGTTTGAGATACATTTTGGGCCGTGTTGCAAACTTTTATCAGTGAAGTTGCATTTTTGGCGCTTAAGTTTAGCGTTGCAACAAACACCTTACGATTAATAGTCTCTCTCTCTCTCTCTCTCTCTCTCTCTCTCTCTCTCTCTCTCTCTCTCTCTCTCTCTCTCTCTCTCTCATATGACGTTCATTTTGATCAGTAATCGTTTCAGGCCTCGAATTGGGAGCGATCATTGAACGCCTCATCTCTCTCTCTCTCTCTCTCTCATTGTTTTCGTTTACATAACCCATTTTCTCTCTCTCTCTCTCTCTCTCTCTCTCTCTCTCTCTCTCTCTCTCTCTCTCTCATTGTTTTCCGTTTACATAATTCATTTTGGGCTCTCTCTCTCTCTCTCTCTCTGCCACGCTTCTCACCCATTTCGTAACGAATCGTTCCAGGTCTGGAAGTTGAATCAGTCACGGGAGACGGGTGTATAACGGCTCACACCCCCGACTACGAGCCCTACATAGACCTGGTAGAAGAAGGCTTCGGAGTCGCCCTGGGTGGCAATGGCTACGGCGCCCAGTCGTGCCCCGAGATTGGGCGAATCGCCGCTCGATTGGTCCTCCTCGGGGAGTGGGATTCGGACATACCGAGGGACAAAGTCAGGATCAAGTGGAAGGAGGTGTCTTCTGATGCGAGTGATTGAATGAGCTGGTGCTTGTAACAGGTAGATAGGAAATCCCTGAGTTGTTGAATATATATATATATATATATATATATATATATATATATATATATATATATATATATATACATGAAAATAATACCATAAAATACTGTATAAATATGAAACCATATATTTCGGGCACTTGTATATATATATATATATATATATATGGATAGGTGGATATATATATATATATACAAAAATATGATAGGTATATATATATGTTATAGAAATCGTTTCAACACACAATCACGTGTGGAACAAAATAAGTGGTTTTTTCTGACTCCCGTTTGGCGATGGATCTGGCGGTCCGTTTCAGGTCTTCAAAAGGTGCGAGGATTAAGGTGTCAATGTTATCCATTTCCTGGGCCATACAAGTCTAAAAGAAGTTGGAATTGATGAGAGCAACTGCATCTTTCTTTTGTACCTGGGCAAGCTAACTGCTTGCATACCACTCCAGTTTTTCCCAACTTTCGATATCAGAAAATGACCCAATAGACAACATTTCGTACTGATCTTTTCCCTCTGTTATTGAATAAGAGAGAAATCATCAACACACAATCACGCCTGGAACATAAAATAAATTTTGACTACACGGTATCGAACCCAGGTCCCTCAGGTGTTAAAGCGAAATGGCGTTATCCAATGGAAAATGAACAAGTCTAACAGAACTGGAACCTTGGCCCAGAAGGATGTTTTTGAATGAAATGTTGTCTGTTGGGTCATTTGTCTGTTGAGTCGGGAAGTTGGAAATTTGCTTTATGCAAGCAGTTAGCTTGCCCAGGTAATGTTGGTGGATGCAGTTGCTCTCAGGTTCCAACGGATCGTTTTAGATTCTATGGCCCAGTGGATAACATTTGCTTTCCACCTGAGAGAATGGGTTCGATGCGACCTAGTCAGAAATTTATTTATGTTCCAACGTGATTACCTGGATTGATGATTTCACGATCTTATTCACTCAGAAGGGATAATTCGAATGAAATGTTGAATCTCTATTGGGTCATTGCTGAGTCGGGAATTGGGGAAAACGGACGCTGGTAATGCAACCCGTTTTAGCTTGCCCAGGTAATTCGCCAGTGCAGTTGAGCTCAGGTTCCAACTTCTTTTAGACTTGTATGGCCCAGTGGATAACGCCCCTTGCTTTCCACCTGAGAGACCTTCATGTTTTTGATCCCGATATAGTCAGAAATTTATATATATATATATATATATATATATATATATATATATTATATATCATATATATAAATAAGTGTTTTATGGGCCTTCTTATTTTATATTATATATATATATTACATAAATATACATTATATATATATATATATTATATACAGTGTATGTGTGTGTGTGTATATATACATATTATACATATACACATGCACACACACATATACATATTATATATATATATATATATATATATATATATATATATATATATATATATATATATATATATATATATATTCTGCTCACATCATAGGCAGTAGTGCTCGATAACTACAGCAATAGTAGTAGTAGTAGTAGTACTAGCAGTAGTAGTAATGCTAGTAGAAGTAGTAGCAGTAGTAGTAGTAGTAGTAGTAGTAGTAGTAGTAGTAGTAGTATAAGTAGTAGTAGTAGCATAATTTTTATTAAAAATTCGAGCACATACTTGAGGAGAACAGCCTCTGCAGAATATCATACCCGTATGTGATTAAACGAGAATTAACAGATACAGTAGAAAATATATATAGAAGATACAGATCGAAATAAATAAATAATGATATAGAAATTAAATACATAAAAATTATGGCGTATCCAAATAGTTTGTTATTGCGTGTGTAACACAGATACCCCATGGGGAATGAACCCCACGTTTAATCACTACGAACTGATTTATTTGATAGCGGTGTGATACAACTGCAAAATTTCTTAAATGTTGCCGCTGTTGAGACCGGATAGGAACATAAGTGCAAAATATATGGTATATATGCTATATTTATGAAACTGTATATTAAAACTGGTAAAATATGACTTCATTAAAAGAGAAGAAACGGGAAGACTTATGATTATTAAGAAATTGTGGAACCTTGACAGAATGTAAAGGTTGACTATTCGTGAAGAGAGAGAGAGAGAGAGAGAGAGAGAGAGAGAGAGAGAGAAGAGAGAGAATATAAAAGAGAAGAAAGAAATAAAAGAGAGAGAGAGACATGAATATAAATAGAATAAATTAAGAAAGCAAATAAAAAAATTGAGAGAGAGATAGAGAGAGAGAGACTTGCGATGAAATGAAATACGTATAGAAAGTTGATAAAGGTTAGATGTTTCTTATGTTAGATAACGGAGAAAGAGGAAGACATGAATGTAAATAAAATGAATTAAGAAAGCGAATGAAAATGATAAAACACGAGAGAGAGAGAGATGCACTGTAATTAAATATATATAGCAACTTAATAAAAAGTAAAAGTATAGTATATCGGGAAACGGACAGAGAAAGAAACTCAGTTGTAAATAAATTTAATTCAGTGGTTACTGTAATATGTCAAAATTAAAGTTAAAAAATTCCCGTTTCAAAAACGAGAGAGAGAGAGAGAGAGAGAGAGAGAGAGAGAGAGAGAGAGAGAGAGAGAGAGAGAGAGAGAAGGATAAGGATGGTAGGTGGGAGGAATGTGAATGAAAATTTAATTCTGTATTTATTGCACTCAACAAAAACTAATATCAAACGAGGGAGAGAGAGAGAGAGAGAGAGACTTGCGACGAAATGAAATTTATATATAAAGTAAAAGTTTCATATATTAAAAAAACGGACTAAGATGAAGATCTGAATTTAAATAAAACGCAGTAAGAAAGTGAATGAAAAATTAAAATAAAGATGGAG
>NC_089763.1:41931968-42024468 GCF_040412425.1 Macrobrachium rosenbergii | reverse complement strand
TAGCATTTGTTTCTTAGTGCAACTGCAAAGTTTTCCTCCTGTCACACCATTTAAAACTCGTGCTCTCAATTTCCGTTTCAGCGCTGAATGACCTCATAGGTCACGGCGCTTGGCCTACGGCCGAAAGTGTGCATTTATTGTTTGCATTAGCGCTCTTGCACAACGCTGTTCTTAAGATATATTTTATCACTGTTGATTGCTTACATACCCTTCATTATTTACAACCCTGATCCTGTTAACTCGGTTGACCTTTGAAGTTACAACAAACATGAAATAAGTAAAAAATGCGCCGAAGTTTTCTGTACTGCCGCTACAGCGTATAATCAAGGCCACCGAAAATAGATCTGTCTTTCGGTCATCTCGGTATAATGCTGTATGAGCCGCGGCCCATGAAACTTTATCACGGCCCGGTGGTGGCCTGTCCTATATCGTTGCCAGATGCACTATTATGGCAACTTTAACCTTAAACAAAATAAAAACTACCGAGGGCAGAGGCCTGCAATTTGGTATGTTTGATGATTGGAGGGTGGATGATCAACATACCAACTTGCAGCCCTCTAGCCTTGATAGTTTTTGAGATCTGAGGGAGGACAGAGAGAAGTGCGGACGGGCAGACAAAGCCGGCACCATATGTTCTCTTTTACAGAAAACTAAAAAAGGGGGAAAAATTTTTTTTTAGTAAGAACGCAAGTTTTTAAATTTCTTATATCATTCCTCCTTCAAAATCATTTACAAGAACCTGAAAAAAAAGTAAAAAGCCACATTTCACACCTCTAGAATCTTCCCTCATCCAAAAAGCCTTTACGAATCAATAACGAAAACCTGAATTATATATATATATATATATATATATATATATATATATATATATATATATATATATATATATATATATATATATATATATATACCGATCGAGGCTACAGCCTACCAGAACATAAATCAAAGTCCTTCAAAGAAGGCATCGTGCGTACCCCATATAAAAATGGGAAAAAGCACGTTAAAAAGAAGAAGATATATATATATATATATATATATATATATATATATATATATATATATATATATATATATATATATATATATATATATATATATATGTGTGTGTGTATGTATATGTATATATATATTTATATATATAATATATATATGTATATATATATATATATATGTGTGTGTGTGTTTGTGTGTATACGAGTATATGTACATACATACATACATACAATAAAACTCTTCCAAGTAAGAATGTCACTCTTTAAAGCTTCTATATCCTTCCTCATTTGCAACACTGATCTTATTATGCACCGGTTGATGTTCTGGTGCTGCCTCGTCCCCCTCCAAGAGTCTTGCTTACTTCTTCGTAGAGTCTTGCCTTTATTGAAGTTGATTTGTGAGACAACTCCATTTGATTCGGGTTTGTTTGTTGCTTAGTTTTTTTTTTTTTGGCGATGATCCTTTGTTCATGGGCGATTTTTTTTTTATATTCTCTACATGTGGCAGAGATAAAGTTACCTAGTTAATGTTCGTTATATATCTGTATTACTGCTATTGTCATTATTATTAGTGTTCGTTACTATTATTTTTTGTATTTTAATATCACTGATATTATTATTATTATTATTATTATTATTATTATTATTATTATTATTATTATTATTATTATTATTATTATTATTATTATTATTATTATTATTGCTCTTGTCATTATTATGTGTTCGTTACTGTTATTTTTTGTATTTTTATTATTATTATTATTATTATTATTATTATTATTATTATTATTATTATTATTATTATTATTTTATTGCTCTTGTCACTATTATTAGTGTTCGTTACTATTATCATTTGTATTTTAATATCACTGTTGTTGTTGTTATTTTTATTATTATTTTTATTTCTCTTGTCATTATTAATAGTGGCCGTTAGTATTATTATTTGTATTTTACTGTTATTATTATTATTATTATTATTATTATTATTATTATTATTATTATTATTATTGCTCCTGTCATTATTATTATTGTCCGTTAGTATTATTATTTGTATTTTACTATCAATGTTATTATTATTATTATTATTATTATTATTATTATTATTATTATTATTATTATTATTATTATTATTATTGCTCTTGTCACTATTATTAGTGTTCGTTACTATTACTATTTGTATTTTACTATTATTATTATTATTATTATTATTATTATTATTATTATTATTATTATTCATGAAAATCTTATAATCGCATGAGTAACTAAAATGGTGTAAGTGCAAATGATTATTTATAATATATACAAAACGAGAGCTTTCGAAATCTGAGAAGGAGAATCGAACAGGATCTCGAAGGCTCTTCACCGTTGTTATTATTATTATTATTATTATTATTATTATTATTATTATTATTATGGATCTCGAAGGCTCTTATTATTATTATTATTATTATTATTATTATTATTATTATTATTATTATTATTATTATTAACTTTGCACGTTTTATTCAGTTAATCATTATATATTGTTAAGGAATGGTTTGATTAATCTTAAAAACTCAAACCGTACCCACGGAAGTTTCTAAATTACATTCTTCTTCTTTATTTTTTGTAATTGTCTAAAATTAATGTTTTGAATAGATCCAGTAAACATATCTTGCTGCGTACGAATTGATGAGGTTAGAAAACTCAATACAGAATCATCTGGAGGTTAAGTTACGAAAGGAATTGCTGAACTTAATGATGTCCTTTAGTTGATAGTGGCTGCTAATCTTTACACTGAAAGTAAAAAGTAAAATATGAATTATATATATACAGTATATATGTATATATATATATATATATATATATATATATATATATATATATATATATATATATATATGTCTGTTTATAAATACACATATATATATGTATGTATATCTGTCTATACGCATATACATATATACAGGTATATGTGTGTGTACTGGTTGTATGTACACAAGTTGATAAATGAGGAAGCCGCGCATAGCCACTAAACTATTTAGTATTAGTGATAGTCACAAGCCAAGTTACATGAGTCAGTGCTAAACGCCGACGAACGTTAAATATAAGCATATTTGTATATACGGTTACAGGGAGAAAATCATACACATATGGGCATACCGGCAAGAACTTACTCATGTGCACGG
This sequence comes from Macrobrachium rosenbergii, assembly GCF_040412425.1. Taxonomy (NCBI): domain Eukaryota; kingdom Metazoa; phylum Arthropoda; class Malacostraca; order Decapoda; family Palaemonidae; genus Macrobrachium; species Macrobrachium rosenbergii. The sequence goes on along the minus strand of NC_089763.1, from coordinate 42,021,308 downwards.
TTATATACCTGTTGCTCTCTCTCTCTCTCTCTCTCTCTCTCTCTCTCTCTCTCTCTCTCTCTCTCTCTCCATGTGTCTATCTCTTTCCTCTCTCTTTCTTACCCACTGTATCACTCACTCCCTTGTGTACATTCTCTCTCTCTCTCTCTCTCTCTCTCTCTCTCTCTCTCTCTCTCTCTCTCTCTCTTCTATATCTCTATCTTTCCCACCCACTGTATCTCTCTCTCCTTGTGTCCCTCTCCTCTCTCTCTCTCTCTCTCTCTCTCTCTCTCTCTCTCTCTCTCTCTCTCTCTCTCTAAAAAGACACATCGTTAGGGGAACCATACCTTTGGCATGACTCATTGGCTGTAAACATTCGCGTAAGAAGTCATCTTGTTTTATAGCAGATGCTAAACGAACGGACAACTGAGTTTTATTATGGAGACGAAGTTTTAGGGAATTTAGGGAAAAAGGTGGGCGGGCGGCGGGGGCGGATTGGTTGGAGGCGGGTCACGAAAATAGTAGGGCCATACCCCAAAGGAATAGTAAATTGTTGTAGGTTTTAGTAATGGTTTTAATAGAGTTCATGTTCTGAATAATAATAGTAATGAAAAAAGGCGACCGTGTAACGAAGCTACAGTGTCGAGAATTCAAAGTCACAGTAGTGTACATAAATATTTTTAACACTACTGTGGCTTTTAATTCTTAATAATAATAATTATGATAAAGATTGACCTTGATGTTTTGATATTAATAATAAGAATAAAGATCGATCTTGCTGTTTTTGATGGGTTAGTGGTCACTGTAAGCATTGACATAAGAATGTAGATCAAATTGATATGACGTTTTTGTTGTTGTACTGCCAACCTTTGTGCCGAGGTTTATCTTTGTTGTTCATGTTCTTGTTCTTCGTTGTTTTCCACATTCCCAATCTTTTTCTTGTTCATATTCTTATTATTTATTTTTTCACACTCTTAACCTTTATTCTTGTTCATATTCTTATTATTTATTTTTTCACACTCAACCTTTATTCTTGTTCATATTCTTATTATTTGTTGTTTTTCACACTCTTAATCTTTCTTCTTGTTCATATTCTCGATATTTATGGTTTTTCACACTCTTAATCTTTATTCTTATTCATATACTCATTTATTGTCCTTGACATTCTTAATAGATTCTTGTGCTTAATCTTATTATTTATTTTCCACATTCTTAACCTTTTTTTACACGTTCACATTCTTATTATTTATTGTTTTCCACACGCTCAACCTTTTCTATGTTCATGTTCTTATTGTTTGTAATTCACATTCTTAACATATTTTTGTTCATATTCTTGTTATTTGTTGTTTAAATTCTTAACTTTTTTTCTTGTTCATATTCTTAATCACCTCCGGCCCTTGACCTTAAACAGTTTCGACATTTTTCCAAGACAGAGCTACGAAACTGGATTCACTATAGAACCATGCTGGGGAACAATGTTCCAAAGTTCCACTTATCTTACAGTGCTACTCCCAACACCCAGGCAAAATCCTGGAAAGAAACATCGCTTACGTATGTTTTACAATATTTACAAATTTGAGTTCAGTAATCCGTTCTGTGTCTTTGGAGGTGACGGAAAATATCCACAGCCGATATCACTGCAACCAATGATGCGTGAGCTAAACGAGCTTCGGCCAATCACGCTAAGCTTTGATGATATCGGCTGCCGATATTTGCTGTCACCTCCCAAAAGACAGACTGTATTGAAAGTTGGCCTGAAGATTTCTGCTGTTAAAATGGTTTAATTGATATAATAGTTATATTAAAAGAGATTTTGCCACAACTAGTTCAAATAAACTAGTAAGAAAATGTGAGAGTTAAGAGTCTTTAGTAAATCCTGAATATTCTTTAATTATTATCATTATTAATCATTGTTGCTGTTGCTGCTTGAAGACTAATGAACATTATTATGAACTAAGATATAGCAAGGGTAATATTTATTTAGGTCCTTATAAATTCCAAAAGCCAACAGCACCAGGTGGCTGAATTGCAATCTGCCGTTAATTCTCGTGAATATTTATTTATTTCTTAATTATTTGTATAATTCATTTCTTGTTTTCACCAGAATTTTGTGACACTTCTCTTCTCTTGGCTTTTTTCTTCTGTTTTCTGACAAATGGGGTTTATTCTGTTGTGTAGAATAATAATAATAATAATAATAATAATAATAATAATAATAATAATAATAATAATAAATTTCATGCTTTCTTTGGCTTCTTTTTTAAATGGATAATAATAATAATAATAATAATAATAATAATAATAATAATAATAATAATAATAATAATAATAATAATAATGATAAATTTAATGCTTTGGTTGGCATGCTTTTAAATGGATAATAATAGTAATAATAATGATAAATATGTTTTGGTTAGCATGTATTTAAATGAACAACAACAATAATAATAATAATAATAATAATAATAATAATAGTAATAATAATAATAATAATAATAATAATAATAATGACACCAGCATTACGACAAGAATAACCGTGAAATCAACCAGTATTACAACGTAGCATCTTTTGCCTATACGACACTACCTCCAGAGTGGCTAAGTACTGCGATTGCCAAGGTTTCGTGACGTCACCCTTCCGCTTGCGAGCTGTCAACATCTGGTACGCTGAACCTGCGGTGTTTGAAGTTCATTTGTCCTTCTGTCAGTTAAACGGCGCAATAAATCAGTCGGCTCTAACGAAACACTTCAGTTTTGTTGCGCGTGTCATTACGATGGTGATGCTATAACTAAAATTAAAGCTCAAGTTTGGTTAGACGTTTCCAGATGCTGTAACTGATAGTAACGTTTAAGTCTGGTTAGTCGTTTCCTGGATTTATCCGGTCCCTCCTTCATTTCCAGTTTCTGTTTAGGAGAAAACCTCTAAGAAGAATCCTCACTGAAAGAAACAGCGTTATGCAAGCCACAAAGAATATCCTGAGACAAAGTGTATGTAAAGCATATACCAAAAAAAGATCCTTCTGAAACACGAGATCATTCCAACCATAGCTGACATGACACGCCCCGAAATTGAGAACAGGTTTGAGAGGTTTGTTTGCCAGCGACGTTATCTCCTTGATAAAAATGAGGGTGAGAGAGGAGATGAGGATGGGACGGTGGGGGTGGGGGCGGGCGAAGAAGGAGGAAAGTAATTGAGAAGAAGGGGAAGAGCTATGAAATGGAGAAATAAAACGATAGACAGACATGATAGAAGGGTGATTACAAGGACAGAAAGGGAGATGGATAAATTAAGCAATAAGTGCAAAGTGAAATGAAACAGTAGAAATGAAAGCTAAAAGAAAGATGAATGATAAATGTATGCAGACGAAAGACTTGTACGAAGAGAAGCGCAGATGTAAAAGACATGCAGAAAAAGGACATACCAAAAAATCCCTTAAAGAAGACGAAAAGAAAGGAGAGGAAAAGGGATAAGTAGAGAATAAAATTTTAAGATAGTAAAGCAATGGTAAATAGAATACCAGGAAACTCAGGATAGACGAAAAAAAAAATGACAAGTCAAGAATGATTAGAATAAAAGTAACAAAATTTAGAAGAAAAGAAATAATATGAAAGTGAACTAAAGCAAGGAAAAACTAAGTGAAAATAGTACAAGGAAAAGTGAAAGCAAAGTTTAAAACAGAAAAATAGTATGAATAAAAGCAAGCACAAGCAAACCATATGAGAAGCGCGGAAGAAAATAATGAAAGAATTGGTAACTAACTCTAAAGAAGCGAAGGACAAAGCAAAGAAACAAATGATAGGAACAACTACTTGAAGGTGAAGAAATAAGAAATTATAGGAAATTGGTAAGCACGTAGCGGTAGTGCGGATCCAGAAAAATTTCATAGGGGGTGCCACCAATTTTCATATTATACATATACATATATTTATATGTATATACAGTATATACATATGCACACACACATATATTTATATATATATATATATATATATATATATATATATATATATATATATATATATATATATATATATATATATATATATATATATATATATAATTATGATTTTTCCTCAAAATTTTATTTCTATAATAGATTTTTAAATTTTTGTTTCCATTTTTATATTTCTCACTTATGTTATTAATATCTGATTCTTCAATATTATTATTTTGTCATTATTTTTCATGGGGGGGGCGTGTCCAGGTGACCCCCCCCTATCCGCTAGTGAGTGGAGGCGTACCTTTACCAGACCCGCTTCCCCCCCCCAAATAAAAATATAAAATAAAACCTAGTTCGAATCTTAAAACGGATCTATTTCAAAATTTCATGAATTTATCCTTGTCCCATAGGCCACCCGTCCACAAAATTGCGTTAGGAATTCCTCCACGAGTGTTTGAGATATGTTGTAGACAGGTTGACAGACATAATGGGCGATTCATCTCCGTCCAATGTCACTGTAGGTGGTAACAACAATCTATATAAAAGTATCACGCTTTTGTATTTCATCTCATCTCACATCACTGCTCTTCACAACACGTTGTGGCCTTATTAGTCATGATGACCAAGTCTTATTCTGGGGAGTCCGTAATGTCGGCGCCCTAGACAGTAGCAGCTGTCAGATGAAAGCTAAAATTGAAGTCCGAGTCACTGGTAGAAAATTCTTCAGGTATGCCGAAGACTGTAACTCGTTACTCCACACGTGAGTCTTCTGAAAGGCTGCTAATGATTATGCAAAGAGAGAGAGAGAGAGAGAGAGAGAGAGAGTGTCCATGTTCATAATGTACCTACGTAAGAGTGAAGGTCCTCGTTGGTAACCAGCATGAAAGGGAAACGTCTCGTGGCAGAGAAAAAGCCAAATTGTCATTTTTATCTTCACGGTGTTTTAATGCCTCCATTTCCTCTTCGGCTTTTTCTCTATCCACCCCCCCCCCCCACCCCCCCCTTCCTCATATGTCATCGTGTATCCCTTTTTGTGACACATCTCTCAAGTATTTGACGGTACTCGTTGGAGTCAGTGCTTAGCCTACTCTTACTCTTTTTTTTTTTTGGGGGCGGGGTGCGGGCTCTTGGGTTTCATTTTGAACAATGTTGCATGCACCAGACAGTGAAGGTTCCTGTAGGAATTCTATCAAATCTGTCCCGGTAGCATTTTCCCGAGATGTAACCGAGTACCGGAACCCTTTCCCTGAAAAAAGCGGGACACCTTATCTTAGCAACTAGGCTACCATTGAATTTTCTTTAAAATAATCTCATTATGTTTCCCACGGTACTTTCCTAACTTAATCCAACCTAACCTAACCTCAGGGGCATGGCAAAAAACCGGGGCTGGTGCAATATTAGCATACATCTCAGGAATTTGCGTCCCGATATTAGTTTAAACAATGCTTACTATTACACTTACTGCTGCCGTGCCTCATTGTGACTCATTGCTACTTGGACCAGACACCTAAGGTTTGTTGCAATTTTTGTTGACCAATAGACATTAACCCTGTGTCTAACTTCGCTCTTTTATCCGGACTTGGAACCGCTGTAAGTGTGCGAACTCAGCTGATACGGATTACTCCTTATATTATCTAATCCGTTGCCGGTTAGGAAGGCTAAGACCTGGGGACTTGATTCGTTTTCATTTCCCTAAACTTGACTGGTGATCAAGAGAAAATAATCTTCCGTTGTCTCCTGAAATTAATTATTATTAATTATGGGTAAATACGAATAATTAACCTTTTTATTCCTGTCTCTAGTAATCTGATGTTGTCCATCAGTATTTTACTACACTTATCCTGGCTGTTTTGAAGTCTTGCTGCAGTCAGCTCGTCGAGAGAGAGAGAGAGAGAGAGAGAGAGAGAGAGAGAGAGAGAGAGAGAGAGAGAGAGTAAATGCATTAACCATTAAGTTGTCTCGCTGTGAATATGAAGTCGATAAAGAAATAGGCCAACTAACCCAGTGCTTGACATTGCATTACTCAAAGGGTGTAAAAGGGTTGGAATGATTCTGTTCCCTTATAAGGGAACACCTTTATTCAAAGGTATTTTGATGTGTCTTTTCTTAGGCACTGTTGCCATTTGGATGAATAGCTGTTATTCTTAAGGTTTAAAAGAAAGTATGTTTTATACCAACGTAGATAATGTACGTACATAGTGTAGGCTGTTTTCTCTTTTTACTAAAATGTAGAATACAATAGACCCCATTTCATTTGTGGGGATTGGGCCATACCTCCCTCTAGTTTACAGTTCCTTCAAGTGAAGGCTTGTGTTTCATGCTGAAATTGACGGGAAATACATTTTTATGGCTATAAAAAGCAAGTATATGGCAGCCACCATAATGCCATAGTACGTTTAAGATCTGCCCTAGTACGTTAAGATCTACCCTAGTACGTTAAGATCTGCCCTAGTACGTTAAGATCTGCCATAGTACGTTAAGATCTGCCATAGTACGTTAAGATCTGTCATAGTACGTTAAGATCTGCCATAGTACGTTAAGATCTGTCATAGTACGTTAAGATCTACCCTGGTAAGTTAAGATCTGCCATAGTACGTTAAGATCTGCCATAGTACGTTAAGATCTGCCATAGTACGTTAAGATCTGCCATAGTACGTTAAGATCTACCATAATACGTTAAGATCTACCATAGTACGTTAAGATCTGCCATAGTACGTTAAGATCTGCCATAGTACGTTAAGTAAATGAAAAATAATTTTATCCCGGGTAATATTTGTCACGATACACCACGTCTTGTAAAGTTTGACTGCGTGAAACATCTCGAACGACCAAATATAATTCGAACCGTTAAGAAAACAGTGCCCACATGTGACAAATGTCCCTCTGCGTGTCGTGGAAAATACGTTTTGGCAAAAACAAACCCATCTCCCGAGACCTCGTTCCCGTCAACACCATGTGAAGACAAGGTTTAGTAATGTTTCTCATCCATCCGAGGGTCGATGTTTTACAGATATGGAGGAAATCCGTTTAAGAAATGTTGTGGCCTTTCGTTTAACAGTGATGACTGGGATTCGTAATTAGATGGGGTTTTACCTTTTTCCATTTTTTTTTTTTTTTTTTACTTTTACTCGTAGAATTCATTTGAAATATTGAGGGTCATTTACGCCTCGAGATTTATATAATTTTTAGTTGATTTACCGAATCAAATCGGCAAAGCAAAATGGATTGATAGAGAACATTCCTTGTTCCTGAAGATTTGATTCAACCGCGTCTTTTCCGATTCTTTCCAAATGACTCTTGATCATTTCAGTATCAATGTTGATACTGCATATGAATTATAGTAGATGAATTGCTATACAAACAAGTAAAAAATGCGCCGAAGTTTCTTCGGCACAATCGAGTTTTCTGTACGGCGTATAATCAAGGCCACCGAAAATAGCTCTACCTTTCGGTGGTCTCAGTATAATGGTGTATGAGCCGCGGCCCATGAAACTTGAACCTCGGAACGGTGGTGACCTGCCCTATATCGTTGCCAGAAGCACGATTATGGCTAACTTTAACCTTAAGTAAAATAAAAACTACTGAGGCTAGAGGACTGCAATTTGGTATGTTTGATGGTTGGAGGGTGGATGATCAACCACTTTGCAGCCCTCTAGTCCCAGTAGTTTTTAAGATCTCAGGGCGGACAGAAAAAGTGCGGACGGACAGACAAAGCCGGCACGATAGTTTTCTTTTACAGGAAACTAAAACATCCGAACAAAGAAGAGACAAATTAACACGTGTATAGACAGATGATGAAATTCAGGTGGAGATAAAATTCTTCAGTATTCTCATCAGCTTTCCTTCTTCTTCTTGATCTTAATAACAATATAATGATAATAAAAAGCATAAAACATATGACAAATTCATGAGTAACTCTTATGTTTTTTCTTTCCATTTCATTCGCAAACACCCAGAGCAGATACAAAACAAACTAACGCCTTATCGGACAGAAAAATAATGCTAATATCTGCTGCGGGAGATAAAAATCTTACATAATTACCGGTTTTTCCTCTCCGGCTTAATCGTTTATTTTACGCTCGAATCCCCTTCAATGTTGCGCATTCCGCGAGTCTTTTTTTTTTTATTTTTTCCCCAAGTTTCGGGCATCGTTGGCAACCGAGGCAGTAATTATATTATCTCTCCTACAGCGATGAATCAGATTATTTTGGTGGCATCTGACGTTCCCCCTTTCAGATCTCAAATTGGTTCAGATCAGATGAATGAGAGGAATCTAAGGTAACGTGAGATTTTAATTATTTTTAGTCCATAAATTCCTTTAGATTTAGTGTTCGTCTTCGGCTTCGTGGTATTCAGGTTGGAGGACAGGTCCTTGGGTGGAAAAGATTCCGGATGCGTAGAGTGTGAAGACGAATAAAATTCTATTTCTGTCAAATTCAGATACATTTTTCAGAGAGGTGACTAAGATGACTAGACCCATTCACATCGCCGTAACATGGTGTTTTAATGGTTACTGAGTTTTTAGGTCGATATATATATAATATATATATATATATATATATATATATATATATATATATATATATATATATATATATATATATATATATATAGTATATGTGTGTGTACATGCCCTTCAAAATTATTCAGTTTTGGTATATTCCATTCAAAATTATTATACCTGCTCAGTAAAAATTCTTATACAGATGCATACATACACACACACACACACACACACACACACAGATATATATATATATATATATATATATATATATATATATATATATATATATATATTTATTTAAATATACACACATATACTGTATATACTCGTATATGTACAGTATATGTATGTATATATATATATATATGTATATCTCAAAAATTTCAATTAATTTTACTCATAACAATCCCATTTATTGTTCATTCTCTTCTTCACTTGCACTCTGTTCTACTTAATTTGCGGTCATTTGTTGAAATGATTCGATCAGCAAGATGTTAATGAATTAATCTACAAATAAGTACTCGGTTCTCGCAACTAAAAGTAGCTGATATGATAACCTCGGAAACAAAACAATTAATATAAGTAAATAACAACTGGACAAATTGTCTTTTTTTTTTTTTGAAGCTCAATGCCAAATACCCGTAACATCGTTTAAATAATACCCGCGAAAACGAAAATAAAATGAAGATGATAACATGAAGCGAATAAAACACAAATAACGACAAACTCAAGAATTTTTCCTTATACGGGGACATACATGAAGCCAGGAAGCGTCAGTACCCCCTGATGTTTACTGAACGTCTAAACATATGAACAGCCATACACGTAGGGCCGTTTTTTGTCAATTATAATTTGTGAGTAGCTATATAAATATCGTAGCATACTGGAACTTTCCTGTCACTTATATTAATATTTGATTACGTAGCCTAAAAGTATTCGACAATGTTAATGCTCAGAGAATTATTATTATTATTATTATTATTATTATTATTATTATTATTATTATTATTATTATTATTATTATTATTAGTTTAACACAATGTCCGTTTAAGTACTGTATTGACTAAAATCCAAATTAATGTAAATATATTTAGTGAATAATTCGTCACGCATAAGTAAACAGCAATAATGTCAGAAAACAGCAATAATGTCGCAAACGAAGGATTCTCTCAAAGCCAATTTCCTCTCTGAATTCATCTTGTGAAAAGTAGTGTGCGGTCTATGTTCCCGGAGTAGATTACTCGGCGAAAACGCAGACTGGGAGGTAAAACCACTTGCATTATAGTGAAAAAAGTCTTTGATATCGTTTTTGCTTCGTTCGTCCTGAACCATTCGTACACGCCTAAGTCTAGACGACATTTCACGTGGTATTTATCTCAATATTTCTTTGCCCGCGACCGATATTCAGACGAAATTTTCTTGCGAAACTTATCTCAAACGAATTCTTTCATAGCAACCCATTTATCATCGCCAAGCTACCAACCGTTCTCCATCACTCACTGGAGGCAACGGTAATTGCTTCGGCGCGCGTAATGCTTTCCATCAGATAAAGTTGATTCGACCTGAAGTCTCTCAGCTCACCGAAAGAAGAAGAAGAAGAAGAAGAAGGGGTGTTCTTCTTCTTGCAAATCGAGGAGAGCTGCCATGCTCTAATGAAGGCAAAAAGACCACCGGGATAAACATCAACCTAGTGAAAGGCCCATTCAGTGCCAACGATAACATATCCTTTAAAAAAAAAGTAATGTAAAGAAAATAAATGAAGTAGTCTCATGTACGCTGACATCTCTACCTGCTCAGGTATGCGAGGGAGCCACCTTCGCTTATTTATAGCATCTTTGAGGAATGTTGCTGTTTTTCAGGGTTTTTATATACAAAGAAGTGATGAGAAGGAGTGAAGAATGTACTTGGGGCTTACAGATGGGGATACGTAAACAACAAATCAAGGCTTGATTTGTTGTTTATGCTTGGTACACGACTCCGTTCGTGTTGACTTCATTCCTTTGTGGGGCTTTTATTCGTCTGTTTAAACTAATATTTCATTATTATTATTATTATTATTATTATTATTATTATTATTATTATTATTATTATTATTATTATTATTATTTATGTATGTATGTATGTATGTATGTATGTATGTATGTATGTATGTATGTATGTATGTATGTATGTATGTATGTATATAGGCTATATACTTACCTATATGCTTTTTATCCATGAAGGGCGTACCCTTCCATATCTCAACAAGTATATTGGGATGTGATTACTAGCCTGAAGCCTTTTAACCAGCTTGGCTGCGACACACCACAGTGTATGAATTACCTGGTACGTATTTCAGTGCTTGAGTCATCATAAGCAAATCGATTTTCAGGAAACAGGGCTAAATTTCTTCCATCTCGTCCCGGAATCGAACTCTGGTCTCTCATTGGTGAGGAAAAGCTAGTACTACCCAGGGTAAGGAGAGGAGACTACCGAGATCTGAATAGATTTTGGGTACGACTTGACCATGCACGCACACAAATAAATGACCTCCTTTCAAAAAACGTAAAAACTCTTCTGTTTTCGTTGTCAACATCTTATACGCGGCCTTCGAACACAGGGGATTTTTTATTAGTATTTAGAATGTGCTGTTTTTTTTTTTCAGTTCATCTCCCAATTAGAAAACAAACCCATGGCCAATATCTGTTACCAGTATAAAAGTACGGTTTCGTTTCAGTGACAGAAATGATGCTGAGGAAATCGTACAAGGAGCAAATGGGTGTGCTCGCTGTTTTTTTTTTTTTCTGTTCGTTTTTACTACCATACTTCCAGACTGTCACTGCCACCCAGCCAAACGACGGGCTCTATTCTGTCTGACTTAAGTCGTACTGAATGACCTCGAAGAGAGGAAGTCCGTGAAAATCTACCGAATTCTTAAAACAAAGATGGAAGTAGAAATGAGCTGACGTTTTCCTAAAAAAAAATGCGGGTTAAATTTACAAGTAAATAATCATTCTTATTATTAATGATTAAGTAGATTACACGATTGCATTTAATTATTGATGGTAATTTCAGTTAAACAGGAAAGAGGCTAGTGGTGTCTAATATAGCATGGTCTTTACCATGTAAAATAGATTATATTGCAGAGTTGAATTATTCATAGTAATTACAGTTAGACGGGAATCAAGGTAATAGTGTCTAATATAACATAGTCTTTCCTATATAATTTATAATAACGATTTCTCAGTCTTATGTATGAGCTTTACAAATTAATGTCCAACAACTTGCAATAGATCTTAGGAGTCTGGTTTAAATGGCAATAGACCACAATGAGACAAATGGCTAACAGAATGCTTGAACGACTTCGCCTTAATCACATTGAAGGTTTCATAAACACTGAGGTACGAAAAAAAAGTCTTAATGATAATCATTTTGCAGGCAAAGAAGGACATTTTATGAAGGTTAGTTTATGGGCATCTCAGCCTTCTTGAAGTCTTTAGAATATTCTTTTCTTCTTCTTCTTCTTCTTCTTCTTCTTCTTCTTCTTCTTCTTCTTCTTCTTCTTCTTCTTCTTCTCGTAAAGAAGAAGACTCAAGGTCAGAAACAGGACGTCGGTAATATACTTCAGGACATTTCTGATATCAGGGTCTGACGACGAAGACCAAACAAGGGCATCATTCAGAACTGACAACAAATGACACTGAAGATTGAACTTATACCCAAGAAGAGCTGAAGAAAGAAAGGAAGAAGATAAACGAGACAGGAAAATGAAGCACGAGAAAGAAAGATGATAAAAAGGAGGAGGATGATAAAGGAGACGGATGGAGAGAACAGAGACAGAGGAGGAAGGAAATGCCAAGGAGAAATAAAAGGACGATGATCGTGAAGATGGAGGAAGATGTCAAAAATAGAACGCATCAGGTGTGTATACATTCTTGCGGACGCAGAGATGCACATGATTTTTCAGTCTTGCTAAGACATACAATGACCACACATTACCACCAGGCTGGTAATCTTGCGGTGATGATAGACTCTCGTCTATACAGAAGTCATAGATTGTAAGAACGCGGAAGAAAAAGAGAATTACAAAGATTAAACATGATTTGTGGATAAATTAAGACTCTTGCCCAACTTCACCAGAAAAATTAGTTGATCAAAGTATGTTGCAATCCCTTGAAAATGTGTTAAGAAAAAGGAAACAAACTTGAGTGTATGTTAAAAACGACAGACTGTGGAAATACGGATTTAAAATGGCAGAATTTCTTGTTATTTTTGTGTATTTGATTTAAGGAATCCTAAGGTGCTACCCTAGCGCCTCCTTGCGGCATCTTGTGAAGTGAGTTGTGATGCCTTGCCACCTGTCAGGTGCCAGATGGCGTGCTTTGTTAAGCGGTGAATCGTTTGCTTCTATAAACAGTCACTCTTCTTTGTTCGGGACAGTTTTATACGGATTCAACCAAAGAACGATTAATAGTACCTATTTCTCAATATTTATCAAACTAAACGTTATGCTAAGAGGAGAAATAGTAACTTTGCTTGTTATTGGTTATAATATGGTATCGTACATGCCATAGGCCTAGCACAATTCTGAAACTGTTATTTCAACTGTCTTATATAGTATAATTGCTAGCACGAGTTGACTAGCTTTTGTTATTTCAACCGTCTCATATAGTATAATTGCTAACACGGGTTGACTAGCTTTGGTTATTTCAGCCGTCTTATGTAGAAAAATTGCTAACATGGGTTGACTATAGCTTTGGTTATTTCAACCGTCTTATATAGTATAATTGCTAACACGGGTTGACTAGCTTTTGTTATTTCAACCGTCTTATGTAGTATAATTGCTAGCACGAGTTGACTAGCTTTTGTTATTTCAACCGTCTCATATAGTATAATTGCTAACACGGGTTGACTAGCTTTTGTTATTTCGACCGTTTTATTTGGTATAATTGCTAACACGGGTTGACTATAGCTTTGGTTATTTCAACCGTCTTATAAAATATAATTGCTAACACGGGTTGACTAGCTTTTGTTATTTCAACCCTCTTATGTAGTATAATTGCTAGCACGAGTTGACTAGCTTTTGTTATTTCAACCGTCTCATATAGTATAATTGCTAACACGGGTTGACTAGCTTTTGTTATTTCGACTGTCTTATATGGAATAATTGCTAACACGGGTTGACTAACTTTGGTTATTTCAGCTGTCTTATGTAGAAAAATTGCTAACATGGGTTGACTAGCATTGGTTATTTCAGCCGTCTTATATAGAAAAATTGCTAACACGGATTGACTATAGCTTTGGTTATTTCAACCGTCGTATATGGTATAATTGCTAACACGGGTTGACTAGCTTTTCTCCTTTACTTCTTGGGCAAATAAAGGAGCTGATTATAGGTTCTAGATAATGAACGTTCTCTACTCTCTCGCGGGAAAACTGTGTGCAATTAGTCCGAATCCTGTCACGGGAAGGGAATGGTTCTTCGTTTATTTCCCGTTTGAATGAAGGCTGTAGTAATAAGCGTTTCCAAAAAAGTGGGAGCTAGAAGAGAAGTTTACAAGTCATTGTGACTATTACAAATACACGCACATGCATCATATACACACACACACATATATATTTTTATATATATATATATATATATATATATATATATATATATATATATATATATATATATATATATATATATATATATATATATATATATATATGATATGATTGATTGGTGGCAATCAACAGCCAAAATTTATCCATAAGGAACTTGAGGAAGACATCTCAGGCATTTCCATGGTTTTTATAAACTTACGTTTCAAAGCCTAGCCTCATTATCAAAGCTGTAAAAAAATACATACAGATACATTAAAACATCATAAAAGACTCGGACTGAAAAATAGTATGCTAAAAAACAGTTGCAAAATATTCAGTTTAAAATGCCAGGAGAAAGAATTGCCAGGAGATATATATATATATATATAAATATATATATATATATATATATATATATATATATATATATAAAGAATTATATATATATATATATATATATATATATATATATATATATATATATATATACATATATATATATATATTGTATATATATATATATATATATATATATATATATATATATATATATATCAATATTGTGAAGAAAAGTCAGAGGTACGAGACTGATGCTTTATTATTCATGACAGGTGTTTATAAGACAGAAAGCGGACAGAAAGGTAGCGGGCGACCCGAGACCCCCTGCGGCGTCCATAAAAGATTTGTGTTTTGTAGCAAGCATAAAAATACGTACAACATTTGTTACATGACGCATAAAAGATAGAAATACATATCAGCAGAAAGGCCGTACAATAATGCATAGGATGAGGTACACAAAGAATCTGAAATAAGGACAGGTAAAATACATGACGTGATTAATGTACATCTGAAAAGGAGAAACACAAGGAAAGAGAGGCGCAATTTGACGCCCTTACAAATACTCCCCCCCCCACAAGACAATAATAGATGAGCAATTATTGGATGAAGTATCTTAATCATGGAGGAGCTGAGGCAGCCAGAGCAGGCCCTGCTTGTGGAGAATTTCGGGCGCTGTGTGGAGCTGACACCTGGGGATGGCTGGTTGTGTTTTCTGGGCCATCCTGGGCCCCGTTTTGGTGGGGGAGCGGGTGCGCCTTCAGGCAGGTATTGCGGGGGAACTCTGGGGTGCCTGCCTACTTCTTCGCTAACTTCGCTGTCTAACAGGAATACGGGTTTGAGCCTGTCGATGGTGATCCAGTCTTCCCGCCTGTGGATGTCAAGGAGAAATGCTCTGCTGGCTTGCCTGATGACTCGGTGGGACCTCCTGTAGGGCCCTGGTTAAGGGCGGGCAGCGAGCGTCCACCCTGACGAAGACGTAGGCGCAGGAGTGTAAGGCGGGTGGGCTGTAGGTGACGGTTCTGTTGGTAAAGGTCTTGTGGCAGGGCGTGAACCTTTGCGCGAGTTCCCTCTACCTCAGGAGGGGGGCTGTCGGCACCATTGGCCGATGGCAGGAAGAATTCTCCAGGTACGGCTAGTGTTTCCCCGTAGACTTTCTCGGCCGGGGAGGCATCGCCATTTGCCCTCAGTGTGGTGCGGAGACCCAGCAGGACCCAGGGCAGCTGTTCCTTCCACTTCTCGTCGGTGCAGCGTGCTATGAGAGCTGCTTTAAGGGAGCGATGCACCCTCTCGACCATGCCGTTCGCTGCAGGGTTGTATGCCATTGTGCTGTGTAGAGTTGTACCCATCAGGCATGCCAGAGAGACCCAAAGCTCTGACAGGAAGGCAGGGCCCCTGTCTGTGGTGATGCTGTCTGGAACTCAGAAGCAGCTTATCCAACTGGAGACCGGGGAGCAGTCGCTGTGATCGTCAGGAGGTATCTGGGCCCCCGACTGCGGAAGGGGCCAGATGATGTTGATTGATGCGAACCATCCATGAGGGAAATCGCTGATGGCTCGTCTGGCACAGGATGCAGCTCCTTGCCTACCTGCGGACGTCATTGGTGGCATGCAGAGTCTGTGATCATTGTATGCCCTGATGGATGGGGAGGTATCTGGGCTCCCCCCGACTGCGGAAGGGGCCAGATGATGTCGATGTGGATGTGGCCGAACCACCAACGAGGCTGAGGGAAATCGCTGATGTTTAGCTCGTCTGGCACAGGATGCAGCTCCTTGCCTACCTGCAGACGTCATTGTTGATGGCATGCCAGAGGGCCCTTTTCGTCTGGATGAATGCCTGCTGCTGGAGCTTCCCATGTTAGTGTTTTAGGTTTCCCCTTCAGGATTTAGTCATGAGGTGGGCCATTGTGTCATCCCAAGGAACTCCTGAAGGGCCTTGGGAAATTTTCGTGGCCCAGGAAGTCTACTTTCTCCTTCCCGAAGATACATTTGTCAAACCTGACAACTAATCCATTGTCCTGCAGGCGTTTCATGACAGCACGGACGTGGCGAAGGTGTTCCTCTGGGGACCTGGAAAAAATGAGGATGTCGTCGACGTAGCAGATGCAGAAGGGAAGATCTCCCAAGATGGTATCCATCAGGCGCTGGAAGGTGGTGCCTGCGTTCCTGAGACCAAAGGTGGTATAGGAAAATGTGTAGCTTCTGAAGGGCGTGATGATGGCTGTCTTTGGGACGTTGTCGAGATGCACAGGGACTTGGAAGTACGACTTCAGTAGATCCATGTTGGAGAAAATTTTGGCTCCATGGAGGGCGCCTGTCAGGTCTTGCATGTTAGGGAGGGGTTAGTGATCTGGTGTTGTTACCAAATTCAGGCGCCGATAGTCCCCGCAGGGCCTCCATGAACCATCAGATTTCTTCACCATGTGGAGAGGGGACGTCCACGTGCTTGATGCCTTTTTACAAACACCCATGCGTTCCATTTCTGCAAAAGCCCGTTTGGCGTCTTGTAACTTCTGGGGGGACAGATGTCGGAACTTGGCATGGGTTGGTGGACCCGTCGTGGTGATGTGGTGGAAGATGCCATGCCTTGCCAAAGCCCCAGGTGACTGGCGCAGTTCTGGTTTGAACATGTCCGGGAATTCCTGTAGGAGGGACGTGTAGCTGTTGGGGGCTGCGGAGCATATGGAGGGCATCCTTGGTCCGGTGGAGAGCTGATGGGAATGGCACATCCCTGTGTCGAGGAGGCGCTGTCTGGCGAAGTTGACTAGGAGTCCGTGGTGCCCTAGGAAATCCGCATCCAGCAGAGGGAACTCAACATCTGCTATGACGAAAGGCCAGTGGTATCTGCACCCCAGGATTGTGATAGCCCAGGTTGTTGTGCCATAAGTGCGGATGGGAGTTCCGTTTGCTGCTATGAGGGAGGGCAGTGAGTCGGGTATTTTTTCTAAACCTTTCCTGGATGGCGGGAAAACCGGCTGCATTGCCCCCGTATCAACCAGTAGGCGGCATTTGGAGATCTCTTCTGTGATAAAAAAAACCCTGCTGGGCGGGGGGAGTTGGGTTTCACGGCCACAGCTGTTATTTGTGGCTGCCTTTGCCGTTTTTTTGTGAAAGAGCATGGAGGCCTGCAGGTTCAGGCGTTGGTGCCAAACTCCCTATGGTAGAAACACTACTCCAGGTTTAGCCATGTCCTGTGCTCTCTGAATGGCAGTTTCTTCTTATACACGGCGTTGATGTCTCCATCGTCATCGCCGTCTTCCTCCAACAGGCTGCAGGCTCCCAGGGGGGCAGCATGTGTCGAAGCCTTGGTGGCCTTGTATAGTTCCTGGGCGTCATCGACTAAGGCATCCATGTCCCGGTTCTCTGCAGCCCTTATCAGGCGCCGGACTTCCTGTGGGAGGCGCCGAAGGAAGATAGCTTTTGTCAAATCTAGTGTTTTCTTCCTCCCGTTCTCGTCGCGACCTGGGAGTGTTATAAACCATGGAAGCTTGTCCCAGGCTTCCCTGGGTGATGCATCTCCAAGGGGCTGGGACAACAGGTCGAATGCGCGCTGTGCTCTCTCGGACATGGGCATGGAGTGGGAATTCATCAGTTTGTTTTTAAGTCTGTGTATGAGACTTTGTCTGGTTGCGCATCTAGCCAGGGGGAGATTCTATTGAATACTTCTTCTGGGAGTGCCGGCGTGACGTATATATTATATATATCAAATATAAGGAGCCCATAAAAACGCCAAAATGTGGAAAATAAAGGCTATATTTCAGAGACCAAACTGTCTCTCTCCTCAGGCAAATAGTGAATGAGAAAAAATTACAGAAAAGCGGTATTTATACCAGAAGATCCATATACATACATACATATACTTATACATATATATGTGTGTCTGTGTTTATGTGTGCGTATGTATATACGTATGTATGTGTCTGTGCGTGTGTGCTACGAATTCACAAAAAATCCCGTACATCAAAAAAAATGGAGACGCCTGAATTCCCGCTTTTGGTTCGGTATGTCACAGCGGTAAAAGAGAATAATGCAAAACCCTTGGCCGGCCTCCATGTCTTGCGTCCTGAAATACGACACATAACTCCCATTGCCAAGACTTTCGTTTTCAATGCCGCCAGTCCTCCTATCTCCAGCTGCTCTCGGGTTCGTTCTGGAGATAAGGGTAATGCTCTCGAGATACGGAAGTAGGGAGAGAGAGAGAGAGAGAGAGAGAGAGAGAGAGAGAGAGAGAGAGAGAGAGAGAGAGATATGTTTTTCATACCCAAGAACCAGGCCTACATTTCTCTCCTCTGCATCCAAAGTTCCATGAATTTTTATCTTTTTTTTTTTAGTATTTTTAACATGAGAGAGAGAGAGAGAGAGAGAGAGAGAGAGAGAGAGAGAGAGAGAGAGCTGGTAGTTTTTTCGTACTTATGAACTTGGTATATATTTCTTCTTCTTTGCAGTCCAATTTTTTGCAATTTTTTTGAGTAAATAGTTACATATTTCAAAATAGTCTTTTTGTGATTGTTTATACTTTTGATTGTTTTTCCTTTAATGTAAATTTTGTCATTATTACTACTGATGCTTTCTAAGACATGTCTTTTTTTTTTTTTTTTTTTTTTTACTAAACTTATTGCTGGGAGTCAAAATCCAAGCGGTGCATTCACCTGTGTTAGAACACTTGGCTTCTTTTACTTAGTTTCTCATTATGTCTGTCGTGGAAATAACTTTTATCATTATAGCCTGTCATTATAACGTGAGAATAAAAACTAAAGTTCTTAGCAGACTGAATTTTCCTTTCTTCTTCTTCTTCTTCCAGGAAACATGATGGACGGAGAAGAGGAACTGTTGTGTCCCACTTGCTCGGAACTGTACGATGATGACGTCCACATACCACTGATGCTGCCCAGATGCGGCCATAACTTCTGCAAGTGAGTCGTTTTCTTTTCACACGACGTAAATTTAGCCTGTTAACTCGCCCAAGTGAACCAAAGAGAACTATTTAATTGCAGCTAGCCTTAGTACTGCAAATGAAATAAAAATAACCGTTTCATCGAAAGTAGCTAGCGCAAGTTAACCAAAAAGGATAATTTAATTTTGATCGCAAACATATGCCCAAGCAGTTTTCCTTTGACGATAAGAATTTTGCAGAGTAAGCAGAACAGATGTTCTCCAGATAGCCATTATTTTTTCATTATGTTAATATGACTATAAATCTTTTTTTTCCTGGCTAAAAATTCTACTAGTTAACCAGTGTAAGTCAACCAAAATTAGCTGTTACGTTTTGATAGACTTCATAGACCTTTGGTATATTTATCTTATATTTAATTATGAAAATCCAACCTACTTACAAACACAGGTAAACCAAAATCGAATTCGTTCTCCTTTTTACAAACTTAAGTCGTCATTCTTCTTCCTTAGGTTATGCTTGTCCGGCTGCGGCAAGAAAGGTCACTTCCCATGCCCTACCTGCAGAAAGCGTCATCTGAAGCCCCCCGTGGCACAACTCCAGCCCAATATTGACCTGTTGACCCAGGTCGAATTCCTCAAGGAATCCACGGTAAGGAAAAAGACTTACTCTTCTTCTTTCCCACTCACACCAAAATCTTAAGGTGTGTTGGAAGTTTGTAAACATTGTTTTTCATGCATCTGCTGTAGCAGATGGTCAGGGGAGTTTACGTTTGGTAAACTAGTAAATTGGACAGATAGGAAAATACACTAATATACAATACATGTGTCTGTTCTACAGATTCCTATATCCTTCTTTGCCTTAAGAAGTGGATTAGAGATCTCCTTCAAGGTTACTCTTAGACTTGATTAAGGTATCAGGTTGGCCGCGCAATCATTGCTTGCTTTGAGGTTAAATCACTACAATTTTAGGATTGACGACAATACCCTAATTGGCACACATGTACTCATATGTATATGTATACACGTATTTGAGCAGAATAACAAATTGCTAGGTAAACATGAAAGTCCGTATGAAATACAATAAGGAAGAGTCAAAGGGTCATAATAAGTTCACCCATTTCTTATGACAGACTCAGTTAAAGGTAAGATTTCATAACCCTTGAATTGTGTGAAAAGAATATTCATAATTATTTTTTCATGTTTAGCTGGGAAGATGCCCTAGCCACGGCAACCTACAGGAGTTCTGGTGCCGTCAGTGCAACGAGACCCTCTGTGGGGCTTGCACCGTCGGCGAAGGCCACGACGTCCTGAAAACCAGGCTTTTCCTAGCCGAGAAGAAGAAGGAAGTGAGAGAACAGGGCAACGCCATCCTCCAAAATGTCATCGAGGAGAAGGAGAAAATCATCACGAAAGTCAAGAACTGTTCGCTGCAGCTCCTGAAGACGTGTCAATTGAGTTCGGTCACCACCTGCTCGGGCGAGGACGTGAAGGCTGTCATGAACGAAACCAAGAAGACTGCTGACATCAGATCGGCCATGGGCAGCCTGAAGAGAATGAAGAGCATATTAGACAACTTCCGCAGTGCCGCCGCGGAGGACCCCGATTGGGAACCCGAGGAGAAGCACCAGAACCGACGGGAGAGGCATCCCGTCAGGGCCCTGAGGGACGAATGCCATCCGAACAAACATAAAAGGAGTCGAAGTAAAGAGTCACTGAGGCAGAGAGAGAGGACGGAAAAGGAGAATGCTCTCAACAACGCAAAGGGCGCCAACTCCCTAAGGCAGCGATCGGTATCCAACCCTCCAACGGCTGACAACAATAAGGAAAACAATCTCGATGGAAGTCCGCTGATTGGGTTGCTAGACGCGAACCTTTGGCCACTTCGGTGTTGCGTCTACAGTGAAGATGGCAGACGAGCGGACCTTAAATGGGAGGGGGGTAGGCTCCACTTGTATGCCCTCAGCAAGGAGGCCAATGACGCACATTTCATGATCAAGGTGAATTGCACCTCTCAGTTTTATGTCAGTTTAGGTTAAATTAGATAAATTTAACTCGGTCGAAAAATCAGGTAACTTTTCAGTTTTCTCAAGAGCAACTAATATTACCACTCAGTATTATTTTGTCATGTTATCTCTCGATCAACTATTATTTTAAGAAATTAAAGCTCTCATTATTTCCGTAGATTTGATTACTGATATGTAGCTGAATTCCATATGTTATTAGTCTGATACTACGAAAATGGACTTCGTTGATGAAAAAATATCTAGTATGAAAGACCCATTGCTGCAAAGAAAAAATAAATTAATAATAACATACACAAATAGACTAAGGTGTTTGTAGCGATAATAATAAAAATAAAAGTGATTTATACAGTGGTCGTTTCTTGGTTTGGTAGAGAGAGTACTTTGTTTCATGTTTAGAATCTTTAAAAAAATCAGTTGCAAAAGAAAAGGCTGTTATTTACTGCTTCTCTTGTTTTCTGTTTGTTACATGACATTTTCTCTGCCACTAAGACCAAATAGATTTTATGCAGATTCAGACAATATTTATCTTTCATTCTACATGTTGTCTTTAAAGTTTCACCCTTTTGTTATATAGTATTTCATATTCCTTAATCAAATTCTTATCCACATCTCTCTCTCTCTCTCTCTCTCTCTCTCTCTCTCTCTCTCTCTCTCTCTCTCTCTCTCTCTCTCTCTGTGTTGACGAAATACCCTATTTTCCCCTCAGATGTCAGTTCTCCAGACTCTGATTCCCCAAGACAACCCTGAGGTGTTCATTGACGCCACAGCAGGCGAAAGATACCTCGGACGCATCTACATCCGCCTGTGGGGACACCTCCGCCGTGCCCACAACTTCCTGGCCATGTGCATGGGCACGCACGGGGTCTCCTACCGAGGAGCAAGATTCCAGGAAGTCTTCGCGAGGGGCATACCAGGCGAATGCCTACACGCGGGGGAGTACCCGATCAGACGAGGAGGTGAATCTGCCGCCGGGGTTCTGAAGGACTTGGAGTGGGAGGGGAAATACAGGAAGCCAATGATGAAAGGCCTCGTCGTTGGCGCCGGGAGCGGCCGCCCTGACCGCGATGCCTGTTTCGACATCTGCACCAAGAGCAACAGCGTCAGGCAGTTCGCCTGTCCCTTCGGGGAGGTCGTCAGCGGCTGGGACGTGGTGATGGCCATCGTCAGCAACAAACCCGTGAGACAAGTCTTCATGACCAACGTTGGTGTGGTTATACCCGACCAGACAAAGAGCAGTAACTGATATTTTTAATTCCAAATGTTTCTCATATGCTGCTTTTTTTATATGTTATAGATTTGATATTAATGGATTAGCTTACATGAAGAAACGTCGTGTTGTATGTCAGAGGTATTGATAACATTGTTAGTTTTTTTTTAAGAAAAATTTTAATGGATGCTGTATTTCAAGTTTCACGTAAAGGTGAGAATTTCAAAAAAACATCTGAGAATTTTGCCATTTTTTTTCATGCTGTCTCCTTCCCTCCATGTAGGCCATAGTAACTGGTCTGTTTTTCAAAGTATAGAAGAGGTATTCCTTGTACCATTTGTCAGGAAGGTATTCGGTAGCTTAAACTACATGAGGAAAGAAACAAGACAAGTTTCTTTAAAAATCATGAGATATTTCAGCACATCCATTAACAGGCATTAGTTATTTTTATTATGCTGAATTTGTCAAATATTGACCAAGAACTGCTGTGATACCACAGTCTGTAATGACCTTGTATAATCACTGTTCAACAAATATGTGTTCATCTACAGCAAATATTGTTCATCTACTGTTCATTCGTTCATATTTTGTATCGCAGTAATACTTTGCAATCATATTCGTTTTTGTTCTAAAACCTTCATTGTACACAGAATAGGTTTTTTATTAGATTTAGATGAAGTGAAAAGAAAATATACGAAGATTTATAAAAAAGTTTAAGTCTTGATTTTAATGAAATGTGTTCATCAACGTGTTAGATGGAATAAAGTATTTCATTAGTCGAGTAAAAGATTTGTAAGTTATCAGTATGCCTACATACTAGCATACGTACGCCTGTACAGTAAGTACATACGTACTTAGATACATAATCGTAAAAAGGACTTTTGTGAATAAATGGTTCCAGAAATATATAATAACGGTAAATGACATATCCAGTTCTTAACTGCGTAGTTTTGATACAATTATCACGTTTCTGTCTGTGTGTTTTTAATAAATTATGTGTCCAGGTCTCGAGTTACTTTGACAAATAATTCAGACAGTACAAATTCCTTTTGTCTCTACATATCGGCAGTTGGCTGAAGAATTTGACGATAAAGGAACTAGCAACGAGTCTCATAAAGTTCACACTGAAGTATTTAACGATAAAGGAACTAGCAACGAGGCTCATAACGTAAATGGCAATTAATTCATTGCTGTTGTTCTTAATTTAACCCAGCTATGTGCTGGCACGGGCCCTTGGTTCTAGAGCGGCTCATAACATAATTTCTGAAAGGATCTGCGTTGATCCTATTTAATCCATACTAATAACTTTCAGCCTCAAATTTTGCCAACCGAGTCTTGTTAAGTGGGCGTGACTGTTATTTTAACGTACGGCAACTCAAGTCAGAATGCTAGCTGACAACTAATACCACCAGAATGCTTATCGTTCGACTAAATTATGTCGAATAGAAAACATCATTGCCTGAATCAAATGGATACGTGGCATTATTACTCCTTATATGACTATTATTTAATACTTCCCATATTTCAAAAGAACAATTTGGCATTGTTTACTTTTGCAAGGGGATTTCCAATACTTTGGTGTTATAAACGACTGTTACTGGAAAACGTAAGTTGCTTGGAAACACAAAGGCACAGTTTTGAAAAACTACGTTTAAGTCCCAGGAGTGACATTGCTTTCCCTCCCCCGTCCATGTAATGTTCCTCTCGGAAACAATTTCATACTAAGTATACCTGGGGCCACCATCCGTTGGGAAGAGTTCAGTCTCGTGGCAATGGCCTCTGTATCGGCATTTTATCATTGCACCAAACACAAACGTCCCATGAACATCCTTGCCACAGGTCGACTGGCGCTGGAATGAGAAGGTAGGGCTAAAAGATTAGCATATAATTATAGGTATGTAGATTTAATGATTCGAAACGACGTCCCTTGGACACTTCCAGGGATAAGGAGGCAAGAATTTGTTTTCGTTTTCGAAAAGTCTTCTAAAAAACATGAGCTGGGTTCGTTTAACTTGGCCAAAACCAAAGTGACACTTTTGAATAAAACTTTTCAGGATTTCTGCAGGTTATGTGCACAACTAATAACAACACATCGACATTTTGATAGTCACAATATCCGCTTTACTTCACGAGTGTGGCTATTACAATTTTGTTTTATGAATGTAACGAGTGGATACCACTTGCCACAAAGAAGTTAGTTAGTGTTTCGATGTTATAGCCAACGAAATTGCTTTTTATGCCGTTATTGCTTTGTAATCTTAGCGTGCATACTAAATAACTAACCCAGATAAAAATATTATTTTTTCTTCCTCTCTCATTCTACTTAAGAGAACAATAAAGCTACTGTACAAATTTATTAACAAACTTGTGTTTCACTGCTACCTGCCAATACTAGTCTCTGGCCGCTTTTATTTTCCTTTTCATTTGCTTTTAATATCTACCTGAAATAGCACTTAGCATCTTTTTATATATATATATATATATATATATATATATATATATATATATATATATATATATATAATAATGTATGTACATATATGCAATAATTTTGCTAAAATATTCCTTTTAAATTTATGATTAATGCGTGGATGGCATTAGCTTTTAACTATTCTCATATGTTATTAATTTAATGAGTTTCATGTTCATTTACTTGATTCCCATTACAATTTATCATCGAGGTTAACTAAGGCACTGGAATGTTTTATAACAAAACCAAGCACGGTATGTATATAAGCAGTGTATGTGCATATGTACTTTCCCTCATTGTATATATATTTATATTTGTGTGTGTGTTTGTGTGCGGGTGTGCACGGTGTTTGTGTGTGCGTGTGAGTGAGAGAAAGTGGGAGAAGGTTTATGTGAAAAACAGTTTTTTTCACTATGCCATTGTCCGTATAAGAGAAGAGGTCCTAGAAGGATGGAACTTTCTGGTTTTTAAGAAGCCTCTACTGGTAAGGTTGACAGCCTTATGCCCTTTCCTTGATCCTTACTGGTGCCAGCATCCATTCATAGTTAGATTATTGGTGAGCTGCCAACCAAGGGTCAACCATGAACCTTGCAAATGGAAACTTAGTACACTACAATTGAGGTATATATACACTGGTCAGTAAGCATATTTTGAAAACTGACCAACATTAATTAGATATATGAAACAAATATAAAAAAAAAAATTTCATCGATAGTAGTAAATATGCACTCAAATGACATCGTTCCATCGTAAAAGACTGAAGGGAGATCATTTTCAATTTTAATAAAATTTCCCCTTTAGTTTTGGGTCTGAAATGATTTTACGATTTGAATATGACGCTCTATGGTAGCTTACAAAGAAGCTTTAGTATTGTGTCTTGCAAATTGCCATAAACGTAAGGAAAACTATTTAAAGTTACCTTTATAGGTGACCTAATCGGTTTTATACTGCAGGTTAGACATAGAAATCCACTTTATTTTAAGCGAAAAATTTATTTTAATCAGTCACCATATACAGTATGGCATCATCAGTACTAGGTGCGAGTGAGCCAGAGCGCCAAGCGTTTGATTTCCACGGAATAGGAAACATTTTCGTCCTGCAAATGCTATTTTTTTCCGATGAAGCAGCGCTCGGTCGGCGAAGGATCAATACTATTGTTAAAAATCTGCTCCTACTTGGTGTTTATTTTGTTTTTATGGCCAAAACACTTCAATAGAAAAATAACCTGAGGTACGCTTTAAACCATACCTGAGGTTACCGTGTAT
This sequence comes from Macrobrachium rosenbergii, assembly GCF_040412425.1. Lineage (NCBI taxonomy): Eukaryota > Metazoa > Arthropoda > Malacostraca > Decapoda > Palaemonidae > Macrobrachium > Macrobrachium rosenbergii. The sequence continues at coordinate 41,995,119 of NC_089763.1, read as the reverse complement.
TTCAAGCAGCGGATGAGCTTTAGAGTCTTATTTCTCTGGGGTAAGAGACAGCTGCAGCGTTTGTTTTCTTTCGTTGTTGTCCACGATTTCTGTTGTCATTTTCAAGGTATAATAGTCGATAGAAATTTACATTCATATTCTACCCAAAATCACATTTCATAGACTTTAAATTTTTTCCTGATTGACGTAAATTATTGTGATTAACTAAAGAGAATCAATTAAATCTCCAGAATCCCGATTTTCACAATGCCTCTAACATGCAATAAGATTCATCGTTTAAATATAGATGATTCATCAATTACTATATCTTTTGGTTATAGAAGGGCTATTCCATAGGCTGAAAAGAAAACTTTCACTGCTCTTATGTGTTGAATCAAGGATAATCCCATGAGTAGAAAACTTCAAGAGAATTTGCTGTTCCATTCACCTACAGTAGACCCAAACTATATATAAAAAAAAAAAAAATCCTTGAGAAAAGTTGTGTACGCCCAGGGGAAGGTGGGGAAAGTGTGCAGGAATTCTCCTTCAATGGTAAATGAGCATCTTCCTCTAAGGTCAAAGACAATCATTCTCTAATCCCCATAAGACTTCAGGAAGAAAACTATAACATGCGTGTCACTTTCCTTTGTTTGGAAAATCACAAAATGGTTGTGACATAAGGGATTACTGCCACCTAAACTTCTGTTGGAACTGGAAATATACATACATTATATATATATATATATATATATATATATATATATATATATATATATATATATATATATATATATATATATATATATATGTGTGTGTGTGTGTGTGTGTGTGTGTGTGTGTGTGTGTGTGTGTAGTAAGATCTAATCCCTTATAATATTGGTATCTCTTTTCATTGTGTAAGCTTGACTTCCAACCAGTAGTTGACAATGAATTCCGTTTTCATTTGCTTAAAATTTGTCTATATACATATTCCACGTGTGAATTTCACTGCTTAATAAGCTAATTTTGAAATTTCGAGAATAGCAAGCAGTGCAATTTACAACTGCGAATATCAAGAGGAATGAGTAAATAAAGCCCAAAATTACTACAATTATGTTCTTGAAGTGGATAAGTTCCGAGGAATATGTCAGCGGGTAAAAAGCCTTTCAAAATCACCATTTTCGTTAAGTCTTCATATCTTCAGTATATAATCCTTAGATATGTAGCCGAGAGAGGGACAACCCAATATCCTTATCTAGCCCAGGCCAGGAGAAAAAAAGAAACATTTGGTTTTGAACCCAAGGGAGGCGATTGACTCACATCTTGAAGGTAATGATTTATAAATGTCAAGGAATATAAGAGCCGCAGAAGAACTCCAAAGGTTGACAGTAGCGGAAAAGAAATAGTTGCTGAACTGTGTAGGGAACAGAGAACTACTCATCAGTACATTTCTTATTTTTCGTTTACCATATTATTCTTTGAAATTCTTGATAATCTTGCGTTATAGTCCGTGAAATCTTAAAAAGACTATAGTAGGAACCGTGAACTAGAATATACGCTCCTGTTTGTAATATGATTAATTTTTTTTCCTTTTGCCTACACCAGTTATCACAAAAGTTTCAAGGCCAAAAATAACGTCTATGGACTTTTCAACTCCAACCCTTCTTAATTTTTCTTAACTCTCCTCACTTCTTGTGTCACCCTTTACATTTATTCTTCTGTACTCTTCCTGCTTACGTTAAACTATTTTATTTGTGTGTGTGTGTGCGTGTGTGTGTTGGGCATTGCTATAGCTATCAATACATGACAATAAGCTTTTAAAATGATTGGCAGAGCACGTTGGAATTTAATGCATGGCAAATGTTATGTTAGAATTGCTATCTCATGCTCAGTATCTATCATATTAAGTACTTATGTCAGTGCCAAAACTAAGAAAGTTCGCGTTGCTTTTAAACACTGCAGGTGTAGTCTGATTATTCTAAACAGACTTGATGCCGAGAAGATAATTCAGTAAGTCAATGACAGGACAGTCTTAAGTTTTGAGAGGTGAGGATAGGAATGGCCAGTCATGCTTGCTCTTTTACGTGTAACTTCCGATACTTTCGTTTCTGCCAAGTAAATTTGTAATACCTATTCACCAGAGTGAGTACTAAAACAACACTGGGTAATTAAAGGAAAAATAAACAAGGAAAGCAAAAAATGAAATTATACTTTAAACAAAATATTTTCCCTCATCTGAGCATAAGTCTTGTTTCAGTATGACAACCTCGTTATGTGTAAAGATCTTATGGAAAACTTTGTGATAGAAATAAGCGAAAATTTTTGTTCATATTATATTTTCCTTTGTTACTCTCTAAATGTATGAAATCCTGTCTTGGGATAGATTCCAGTGTAAACATCATGAAGTCAGTGGAAGTATATGGATATACAGTATGGTAGTAACAAGTGCCTTAGCAGACTTGACAGAAACTTATCACTCTCATAACTTTAGAAGAATTTGCTACTTATATGTTACATTCATATCAATCTAATGAATCCTGACATCTGTCTATAGCTACGCCTACTCAGTGTCTCTTTCCATAATGGTAATGGCATTTTGTATTAATTAATCACCAACTAACTTAACAACCAGTTTGCCGAGAGGTATTCGATGTGCAGTTCTAGAATCAATCTAAAAAAAACCTTCACATTCTCTTCACCTGAGCCACTTTGAATAACACTGATCTCTAGAAGGCTTCTGTATTCCGTTTTAACTACAGAGAGTTGACCTCAATTTGAAATACCAATCTATATAAGCATTCTGATAATATAGAAACAGCAGTTGAGAACTATTACCCAGGAGAGGCATCGTCATGTAAACAACAACAACCACGAACGCACCGGAGAGAAGATTTCCTGACCCTGTGTGACCTCAGGCGATGTTTCCCTTGAGCACTGGCTCTCGCAGCCCTGGCGATGGGTTTATTGTGAAAAAATCGCAGGTTTTTATTTCTCTGCAGTCAATATTGTTCGCATTCGGGTGTCAGTCGCTCTCTCCATGGGTATTTATCAAGAATTTCTTATTTATTCGGTATAGATGTGTCGTCATTACTTTCGTCCGTCAAAACTGACGAAACTTGAAGCTCAGTCCAGTTGGTTACCTCGTATTTTGACTCTTCATTTTTTTGTAATTTGCGAAGATGAGGACTTGTGTCCTGGACCACCTTCCAAAATGGTGGTGGTCCATCACTATCAGTTCTAGTTTTGGCTTTAGCAATTTGACCTTACAGGGCGTGACTCCTGCATACCTGTTGTACCCTAAGCAGGGATAAGATAGCCTGCCCTGGCTGAAGTTGTTTAGTCTGTCCTCTGCTTGCTTAGTTGTTAGCTTAGGTGTGGGTTGTGTTGAGTGATCCGAGTGTCTACATTTATAGGGAAACGCCAGATAGTTGTTACATACCATAGCTTATCCTAAACTAGACTAACCTCACTTAATATAAGCATTGTTACTGTATTAGGGTACCCAGCTAGGGGCTTTACCCCTGGCCCCCTTAACCACCAATGGTGGTATGATACCTCGGCGTCCCCCCAGATTTCGGTCCCTCTGCATAGGCTTAGGCACTGATGATGAGAGATGATTAGGATTTTAATGAGTTTGAGTTTAGGTCTGCAAATAGCTGATACAATGGCAGTTGATTATGCAAATGTAGCAAAGCAATGTCTCCGCCCGGACTGTTACCTTGAAAATTGAATCTTCCTATACTTTTAGTGTTGCTGATGAAGGTAGTGGTGATTGTCAGTCAGTTATTATGAACCCCATATCTACCCAACATGGTTAGGAACCCTTTGGGAGTGCAGGGTTTTGGGTGGGGGGAAAACGTTGGGAGAAAGACCAGACTGCCATGTTGTTGTTATGAAATGGTTCCGTGCGTGCTCAAGTCCTTAGGGAGCCATATGTTTAAGAAGAGGTTGGCTAAGGAAACCTATTATAAAAGGAACTATACTAACCCAACGTACCGTAACGTAACCTAACCTAGCAGGCTGTGTTACTTACTCAGCCCCCCGAACTCCTTGGTGAAGGAAACTCCACTTTTTACTAAAAGCTCCCCTATAACACTGCGCATGCTCAATAGCATTCCGGATTGGCCAGCATACAACTTCTGAGATTAATTACGGATAATTACAGTCGACTGACAAAAAATAACAATAAATTCCTGATAAGCAATGAAGATACTATATTTATAGGAAAAATCAGTTTCCAAAGTAATACCCCATGCAGAGCTATTGCTTAGTTCTACCATTGATTAGGCTAGATTAGGTTCCATAAGCTATCATGATTGATGTAGCTTGATGACAGAAAAATGTGTACTGGGGTACCTGAGGGTTTTTGTCCTAGTAGCCATGGTCACAGAACTGTAAGATGGATTATACAGGAAATGATGCCCTAGAATGCTGTAGGTCAGAATAGAATTGATTGGCTATTCTGCTTTCTAAGTCGGAGCACCTCGAGGAAATGAGGATCGAAGCAAAAAATTGTGAAGCATGCAGATCTTTTGGAAAGTTTTGGGTAGTACTGTCGAATATTTGTGCACTTGTCCTTCTGTTCTGCATGAGGTCATGTTCAGAAGTCATCCACCCCATGCCCTTCCCCCAGGCAGGTTGAGACACATCCCTCAATGATAGGTTAGGCTATGGGAAGATTAGGTTAGGATGCACCCCTTGAAATATATCTTTGATCAGCATTTAAACAGGCCGCAATCTGCAGAAATAACGTGCATAACTCTTCTACACTTTTACCAAGTTTTACGTGTAAAATAGCTTCTGAGCATGCATTGTGTAGCTTACAGGTAGTGCTTGAGTTACGATAATTCGCCTTATGATAATTCAATTTTGCGATGGGGTAAGCAATTGATACCAATATGACAATATTTATGAAATATTTTTAAATTTTGCACAGGCTCAGGCATCAGCGTACAATCAGGCAGCGAGAGAGACCAAATTACAATAGACCAACTTCTTTTCCTCCATCTCTTTATCCCATCTTCTAGTTAAAAAAAGTAAAAAAGAATGATAAAAGTATTGTTAGTAACGTTATACTCTTGCGTAAATGCATACAGCCATAAACAACCAACCGAGAAACTGTTGTATTGCTTATAACTGAATCAGATAGCAACAGCCATTTTGCTTGTATTTCAACCATTGTAAACAATTACCGTAGTTATGTTACAAATGACGTTCAGTAGAATAGGACTGATATATTTTTACATTATACTGTACCCTTATTTGCTATGGATGAAACATCATCAAGGAAATATACTGCTAGATTTAAGCTGCAAGTTGTAGCTGAAGCTGAGAAAACAATGTTCAAGCTGCTAATTACTATAAATTATCGTGCTTCGGCAACATGGATGAAACTCGACCGTAATTAAAATCGGAGAGAAAGTATTTTAATCAAAACTATTGGGCATGAAATAACACATTACTGCTGTTTTTACGCTGATAAACGACGAATACGTAAAGCTCGTATTATGGTAAAATCAAGTGAAAATAGCGAACGGAATCTTGATTTTTTTTGCACAAACAAACAAGCCCCCAAACGGCCAACATCATCTATTAAAAAAAAAAATAGCTAAATTAATTTCACAACAAGACGTATTTGTGTTATATTTTGACTTAAAAACACTTTGTATAACAAAATATAACCTTGCCCCATGTAAATAAGGTATCTAGAGATTCATTTGCACTAACTAGAACCTAGAAAAGTGCTCTGAAGCAAGAAAAGCTCTCTGAATTGAGTTAAATACAGCAAAATAAACTTACCGCGTAATCAATTTCAAACCAAAACACGTCACTATGATAGCAATTTATAATACAAAAGCTGTATAAGAATTTATACAATATTATTGGATACAGTGAAGTAAAGCTTAACATTTTAAAAGATCCATGGAAAAGATGCATATTCGTTATGTTGATGTTTGCATTATACGATATTAATGTGTGAATATAGAGTACAGTATAATGTAGGCTAGACTACTGTCTATGTTTACGGTATACCATAGTGTAGGCTAAGTTAATTCTTGTTTGTTATTCAATTTCTCATTGTATTGAATTATCATAAGTCACTCTGCATGAACCTCCAGAATTAGCTGATAATAATTACTATGCCATGTATGTATAGAGTATACTTTATAGTGTGGGCTAGGCTATACATGGTACTGAATACCCTAGTGTAGGCTAGGCTATATTTGAGATACATTTTTTCCAACAAACGATGGGTTTTTTGGAACCTAACCCCATCATAAGTAGGATAATACATGTATAGGCGGGTAAACTGCTTATTTTTTTTTTTTTTTTGGCCCAGTAGTTTCCTTATTGGATGGTCAGTATACATGGCATTGTTTTAATTGTGCCGCTTATTATGGCTATTGATTTATGCTGCCAGGTTATAAAACCGTGTAATTCAAGTTATGAAATTAGTGCATTAAGATGGTTTGGTTACAATTAAACATATGAAGTCAAAGCACAAGATTGGAAGAATTCTTCAGCACAGGAAAACCAGTGTGTCTTATTAATTTACAATGAATAATGCTAGTAAAGAACTAATTTATGTTCTGGATCTTTATTTATAACCTCTGGTTAATATCTACCCCTTGTAAAAGCATAATAATTACAATTTAAGTCTCATACCTTCAATTATGCTGCCATGTATAAGGTTTTCACATATAAGTGTGTGTCTTAGTTTAAAAGATATATCAGTTAGACAGCCTCAGATTAGCTTGTGACAAGTTGACATCTGCTGTGAAAAAACACCCAAATCCTAAAGCTGTGGCCCAGATTGTCACAGTGAAGAAAACTTTATATTGTGGACTTCATCTGCCATAAATCTGTAGTCATTTAGCCCTTGTTGGGGATATCCTGTCACCTTATTAGAATACAGTGATATATATTAGTCACATTATGCATCACTGCATGTAGCTTAGTTATCCAATCATGCCTCAAAACTTAGTTATTTGTAAATGGGTATACGGTAGATTACATACTGTAAGTTTAGCATACACTAACAATATACCAAACGTGGGCAGAGTGAACCAGTCATTGAATGTGAGAGCCTCTGGCAGGGTTTCATAAGAAGGTTTATAAGATCAAGATAAAATTTGTCATCTGAGACGTATTGGTGCATAATGATGATAAAGAGTAAATATCAGTTTGAAATTCCAAACATATGAAGGCCTAAATGGAAGCCTTTCTCAACACTGTTGACAAACAGGGTTTTTTTAGCATTGGTATTTTAGGGAAGTTTTTACTTCAAGTGTTTTTATATTGTACTTTTAACAGCTGTTGAAGTGTTATTTAAAATCAGAGTATTGTATAATTAATATTATTAATTGATTTAGTTTTTGGGGCGGGGGTGTTAGCCAAATTTGGTTTTTTGAAAGTGTCATTTGAAAAAAAGTGGTACAGTTTTCTGAAATCACATGCTATTGTACTGTAGTTTCATATGCTTGTAATCCTCTTTTTTTGTTGCTCAAGTTATTTTTAATTCTGTATTCGTATATTGCAGAGCTCCACGCTTATTTCAAGAGTCTCAAGAGGTGATACCAATTGCCATTTATGCATCAGAAAGTAGTTTGGGAGTTACAACAATGAATCCAGAGAAACATGACATTCAGACGTTCAGTTGTCAGACCATTCCTGCATCTTGTAGGGATGCTCTTCAAAGTAAACCAGTTCATGGTCATGAGACCTTAGTTCCTGATGTTTTATCAACTAGCTCTTCTAATAATGGCTGTAATGAGCCTCAGCCTCCAATCATTCTTTCTTCTGATTTATGTGAGCTTACTTCCAAATATGAAAATGAAGCTTTAATTAAAGTTGATTCCATGCTTGCTGAACCTTGCAGGTATTTAGAAGGTGTGTCTGTGTTTGGTGTGGATGATGGGGAAGAAAGTGACCACCATGGTCTTGTAGATGGAGGTGTAGAATTAGATAAATCTATGAAAATGTTGAAGGAGAGCAGTGGAAGTAACTCCAAGAAATTATTAGTGGAAAGTGACAGTGGAGACCACTCCTTAAAAGGGGTTGTTTTACAAGACAATGAGGAAGAATGCAAAGATGCAAGGATGAATTTGTTAGACTCCTCACCTTTTCTTATGAATGAGGAAGGAGTGGTGTTCCAGTGTTTCCCAGTTTCTGAGAAGGAGGTCTTTATTGTAAGTCTAGAGGAGGATGCTTTACTTATGAACGAACCACTAACTGAAGATCATCTTTCCATTACATCGGATCACCCATCTGAGATAAAGTTAGGTGATGCTAGGAAAGAAGGTGGGGAAGTGGTGGACACATTTGAAGGGGGAACACAATATTCTGTCCTGGGTACATCTGAGGCTGATTCATACATACAGAATGTTCCAACTTCATCATTTATACCAAGTTCTTTTCATGAATCCCATGGGAAGTATGAGCCACAGGATTCAAGACCTCTGTCAAGTGGAGTCCTTGGTACCTCAGCTGACCTAGTTTGTCAGTCAGAGCCACTATCAGCAAATAATGGCAACTGTGGTTTCGTGTCCGAAAAAGAGAAAGCTGCTCCACCTCCAAGAAATGGTGAACACCAAGAAAAAGAATTGAAAGTTACACATGCAACAATTTTTGCTCCTCCTCTTCCACCCCTTCCTCCTCGTAGAGTGAGGAAAGGTATGTCTGATGGTGGAGAAACTGCTATAGAATTATACAGATGTTCCATTTGTAAGGAAGCTTTGCCAACCAGTGGTACACTTCGACATCATTTGATAACCAAACATCAACAGAGCAATCTGGACTCTTTCATGGTAAGTGAAAAGTTAAGCTGATAAAAGCCTGTTTCTTGCTAAAGTTTTCTAAAGTTTAATATGCTGTCTACATATATAAGTAAATCACAGAGTGGGTGTCTTATTTATAAAAACTCTATAATGCTTTACAGTATTCACTGGTATTCATGACATTTGAAATTTATTTTGTTTCTGGCATGGTGGGGAAATTTAATTTTATTCTGCTTAGTCGTGGTGCATCATGTGTAAGAGTTTAAGCCAGTTTGTTTTTGCTTTTCCTCCTACAGTGTTTTCTCTGTAAGCAAGATTGTTGGAGTGCCAGTCAACAAGACTGGCATCTTAGGATTCAGCATGGTATCAGAAATAAAACACTAGCATGTTTAGTTTGTGGCACTCAGTTTAATACTCCTACTGAGCACAGAGCTCATGTGCGGAAGCATCCAGCCAACCTAACATGTCCCAGTTGTCCTAAGAAATTTGCTTCACAACACCAGCTTACTGCACATGTGAAACAACACTTGGAAGAACTTCAACCTTTCAGCTGTGAGCAATGTGGGATTCGTTTTTCACATTCTAAGATATTGGAGATGCATGACTGGCGTCACAGATCACAGGATTGCCCTGAGGAATCATGTGGCCATGTTGCAGAGGATGAGAGTTGGTTATTGCATCACCTTCAGGAATATCACAAGCAGAGTTCACAGTCTGCCCATTCTCTGACATCATCTCGCAATGCTGATGAGTACAGGATGGATATACTCTTAATGAAATATTTCCAAATACAAAAAAGCAAATTAGATGCCCCTGCTCATGGCTCTCAGCCTCATAAAACAAGACAGGGCAAGGATTCCACTTCAGCTTTAACTTCACCCTTCATGTTAGATGTGAAGGAACCTGATGAGATTAGCATGAGTTTGTTGGAAGATCCTACCCATTTCACACAGGAGGGATCGAGAGAAGTGTCTTCACAGATGCTTGGTGATATGGTAGAGGCAGTTGTGGCAATAGAAGAAGAAGAAAAGAAAAATGTCAAGAGAAAAGAAGAAGTTCTTCGAAAAGTCTTTGATGGAGGAACGTCGTCCTACCGTTGTGGTCTCTGTAACACTTACCATTCAACTGCTGAGGAACTTGCAGTTCATAAAGCAGAACATAATCAGGTAGGCTTATATGATCATTAAAAATGTCTGTAACATTTAATTCCTTAAATTAACCTCATTGTTGATAAGTATTTTGTTGAGTTCTGGAGATAGGTTAGATTTTATTAACCATGGTATGATAGGGTTCCTTAAATAGTTGGTAGTAGCCATTCCTTGTTTCAAAATTTTGAAACACTTTTCAAGACTAATCTCAGAAAGTTTCTTGTGCAACTTGCTGGTCTCAAATAGAATACACAAAACTGCTGCAGACATAAAACTTATACTTTGAAAATCTCATACCATTATGCATTACTGTACTGTGCTTGTCATTTGCTGTGTATCCCCAAAAGATTTCACATATTCTCTTGATGTTACAGGTCCTTGAATGTGTCAAATGCCAGAAATCATTTCTAAGTGTCAAGCAGCTGAAAAGACACATGACTGTTCATGTTCCATGCAAAGATGATGAAAAACAATCAAACAAAGGTGAGTGCTCTCTGGAAGATAGTATTGTTATCGATATATAATGCTGGTTGGTTACTTTGGCTAGGCCTTATGGCTGAGGAAATAAATTGGTTGTTGTATTTAGTTCCTTTTGCTTACTATTTATCTATTAATCCACTCTTAAAGCACTAAGTATTATGTAGGTTCTTGTAATAGTAGGGTACAATTTTAATAAAGGGTTGTCTTTTTTCTCAGCATTAGAGAAGTTGATTGTAAAGTTGGAAAACTGATTTATAAAATGAGGTGTAACGACTGTCGCATTTTTAAGGTGGTCGTTTAATTCCGAGCTCATCAGTAGGCTGTTTGAATATAAAGGGTTATTGTACTTCTAGCCTCAGATAATTCTGTTGCGTGTTTCCTTGGATTTATTCATGTATGCTTTCTGGTGTGTAATATTAGGAGTTGGGAGATTTACCAAATAATTTTTTAGCTAAACCATGAAAGTACAGTTCGAGGTAGGTACCAGCAGAATCTTGTAAGGTTTTTATAATGTGTAATTAGGTTAGTTTAACAAAGTAATTTGTTTTCTTCCTAACTACTGCAATAGAATTCTCAGGTCTAATGGCATCACTGATGTTTTCTGTGAAGTGTGCCTTAGCAAAAAGAAGAAAGTTCTAAAAACTTCACAGACTATATAATTGTATTAATTTATAGTTTTAAACATCTAACTTACCTGGTAGTTATATATATAGCTTAAGTCCCTGACGCCACGCAGAATTTCAAAAACTCGCGCAATCGCCGATTGGTAGTCAGGTGAACCACCTGTGCGCCCTCTACCCAGGTACCTGGAACCATTCCAACTATTCCTCAGATCTTCCCCTGCCGCTGTGTCGGTAACATCGATGGAATTTCGCTCGTAGCCTGTGTTTTTCGCAACTTATTTTGGTAAAGTACACTTTGGCTTGGCTTTCGCTTGTTCGCTTTTGGATTTTCTTATAACATATCTGACTTCATCGAGTGTGAAAATGTGTGTGTGGGGATGCAAGCGGCTTGCTAAAGTCTCCTTGGATCCCCACTTAGTATGTCTGAAGAACGGGAATGAAAGACCGGCTCAGAAGAGCCAAGAGTACTGTTTCTCACTCTTCTTGATATAACTATCCTATTGATCCTTCTCCCGTAGTGGTAGTCTCTGAACCCCCTACTGAAACAGGTAAGGACCCAATACTTAATGATTTGTTGGCTGCCATTCAGACCCTGGCCCAACAGGTAAAATCCCTCTCAGAAGACAGGGATAATATGTGATCGATAATAAGAGATCTAAAAAATACAAGTGTTAATATGTTGTTAGTGCAAGTGCAGTGGAGGGTGCGACCGCTCGGTCCTGTTGTGCTCCTAGTCCTAGACCTCTTCCAAGCTCACCAACCCCTGTGAGAAGGAAAGTCGACAGACGAAGGGAGGCAAGAGGCTTTAGCTACCGAGCAGTCGTCCCCTCGAGCGTACCTGTTGACGTTTCCCAGGACGCTCACCCTCGCCATAGGAAAGGCGAGGTTAAAGTGTTTTTTTTTCGTCAATTGGTTGCTGTACGTCAACCGGAGGAAGCTTTTGACCGATGTCGCACAGGCGGCCAGTTCTCAAGTAACCTCTAGGTTTGACGGGACAGCGAAAGTTAGAAGTATTCGAGCGTCGAGAAGCTGGACGCCAGGACGTCGAGCGTTGAGAAGCTGGACGCCAGGATGTCAGACGTAGAGAAGCTGGACGCCTGGACGTCAAGTGTCGAGAAGTTAGACGCCAGGACGTCAGGCGTCATGAAGCTGGACGCCAAGACATTAAGCTTCAAGAAAATGGACGCCAACACGCCAGGCGTCAAGAGACTGGACGCCAGGACGCCAGGCGTCAAGATGATATTTTGAAAGACGTCGCTACTTCCGTCTTCGTAAAATCGGAAGAAGAGAATGATAATATCTCGCATTCTCCTGTGAATCCTATTGTAGAGATTTCTGACGAAGACAATATAAAAGGCCATCAGCTTTTATCAGACTTGAAAAGGCTTATGAAGCTATTTTCGGATATTTTTCTCAGAGAAATTTATCCTGACTGCTCCTCGTTCCCCGCCTTCAGAATTTACTCTTGTGAAGGCGTCTAAGAGGGCAGCATTTACGAAGAATGGATACTTTCGAAGGAGAAACAATGAAAGACAGCCTTTGTTTTTCCTCCAACCAAACTAGCTCAAGGTCTAGCGTTTAGTATCAAACTGGAGAATTGTTCGGCCTCGAAATACCTGCCCCTTCCCAGGAACCTTCTCGAATCTTGTTGACTCTTCTCGTCGAGTGGCCATGGGGAAAACGAAGTTGTTGGTCGATATCAGAATGGGACCACCCCCTCAAAAGAATTTGGAGATTTAGTAAGGAAGATGGAATTATTCAACACGACTGACACCGAAGAACTCATATATCTGATGTCGTGTATGGATAAAGGACTCGGAGATAGTTCCAACGAATCAACTGCACCTTTCTCAGCGGGACTCCTGAAGAAAAGGGCCCATCTTTGCTCTTTCCTGGCTAATGGGGTCACGTCCAATCAAAATCAGAATTGATTTATACCTCTTTTTTCCTCTCACCCCTTCTCTCAAGGTTTGGTATAGAGGCCTTTTCATCTTTGGCCCAGAAAACCACGTAAGATTTAAGATCTAAAACAGCAAGAAAAGTCCTACCTACGACTTTCATCGCTAAAAAGAGTAAGGCTGAGGTTCCTGTGTTTCAGGTATCTCAGCTCTTTTGGTCGACCCTCCGATAGAGGTTCCTCTAGGGCGGGTAGATGAATGACAACGAGAAGAGGCTCTACACAGGGAAGAAGGAGGACCTGCCTTTCTTCTCCTGCAGACTGCGGTAGGAGCCGGACTGTCCAGCCTGAGTAGGCCCCCTCTAGTAACAAGACAATTCGACCTTTCTGCCAAATGCAACGACAGAACCAAGGCAAAGGTTTTACAGCAACAAGTGTCTATGATGTTGCAAAAGGAGACCAGACAGAGAGTTCAGGATCCGAATTCCCAGGATTCTACATTCGGTTATTCCTGATCCCCAAATGCTTGGGGGTTAGAGACCGGTGCTAGACGGGATTGCACTCAACTTTTTTGTGCAATAAACAAAGGTCGCTATGGAAACGACAAAATCGGTTCTAGCAGCGGTCAGACAGCATGACTGGATGGCCTCACTGGACCTCCAGGATGCGTATTTTCACGTCCCCATGCACCCGATCTCCAGAATTTTCTGAAGTTCGTCCACGGAAAGGTTTTATAGTTTCGGTCTCTCTCTTTCGGCCTAAACAGACAAGGTTGGCGTCTGGCTCTGGGCCGAGACCTCTCAAGAGCAAGTTACCCAATATTGAGGGACGTCATGATAAGACTTCATAGACTACAGATTGTAGCCACAGCAGCAGCCGGAGCTCTTCCCTTCCAGCCCCAAGGGTAGCTCTCCTACTAAGAACAAACGTAGACAGTTCTATTCAGTCAGGATACCAGGCTGCAAGAGCGTGGCGGACACTGTGCTGCCTTCCGTACATCCTCCTCTTCCTCCTTCGGATTGGTACTCGTCTGCGGAACCCCTCCACGGTCCATTATTGACAATGAGAAGGCAATAATTGCCGTAGTTGAGGCTTCCCCAGCCTGTCCCCAACAGCAGGAAGCCCGCATATAGCTTTACTATAAAATATGCAGCAGACTTTGTCTTCCTGGCTGCAAGCGTGACAACCAGGCAAAGAGAAGAAGGATAATAGACGTCCAACTAAAGCTTCTAGACGTCCAGAAGTTTAAGACGCTGAACGTAGTGAATGAAACTCTAGACGCTGGATGCAGTGGCGTCAAGCATCTAGGAGTGAAACACCATGATGACAAGCGTCAATGAACCCAAGACGTCAAGCGTCAAGGCATTGGGCGTCAGGGCGTCAGGCTTCAAGATATTGGAAGCCAAGACGTGAAGTTAGCTCAGGGACGCAAGATGCACTGGCATCAAGCGTCTAACAAAGAATTAGGTCTACTGATAAACAGATAGAAATCTCAGCCGATCCCATCCCAAGAGGTTCTATGCCTTAGGATGAAGATTCAGAGTCAGGATTTTTCGGGCTTTTCCGTTTATTGCAAAGACAGGACAAGCCTCAAGAAAATTTCAGAGCTTTATAAAGAGACAGTCATGCTTGGCAAAGGAATGGATGAGTCTGCTGGGAACCCTTTCCTCGCTGGAACGGTTTGTCTCCTTTGAGAGGTTAATTCTATGCCCGTTACAGTTTCATCTAAATCGGAACTGGGACAAGGAAATAGAACTGGAGACCAAGTGCATCCCCATTTCGGAACCAATAAAACCGTATTTGTAGTGGTGGAACGTCCCCGTCAAGCTCCAGGAGGTCCCTTCTCTATATTAGAGGAACCCAGACCTAGTGTTGTTATCCGACGCGTCGGATTCAGTATGGGGAGCAACACGAGGGAAATAAAAAGTCTCGGGCTTCTGGACCAGAGAGCAGGAGAAGTTAAACATCAATTAGAAGGAACTAACTGCAATCCTTCTAGCTCTCAGGGAGTTCGAACACAGTGGGGAACAAAGAGGTGCAGGTCAACACCGACAACACGGCAGCGTTGGCCTACATCAGCAAACAAGGGGGCACTCACTCCAGGTCTCTATACGAGACAATAAGAGAATCTCTTCTTTGGGCAAAGGAGGAGAATGTAAAACTAGTAACCCACTTTATCCAAGGGGAGAAAAAATGTGAGGGCAGACATTCTGAGCAGGAAATAAAGTCCTCTCAAAAGAATGAACGCTACATCAGGACTTTGGGGACGTCCTTGCATAGATCTCTTCGCCACAGCGCAAACGAAGAGGTTGGACACTTACTGCTCTCCAGTACCAGATCCCGGGGCTATATACATAGACGCGTTCCTGGTGGACTGGTCCAACTTGGACGTGTATGCATTTCCCTATTTCAAGATAATACACTGGGTACTGAAAAATTTGTGTCACATGAGAGGACCAGAATGACCCTTGTGGCCCCTTACTGGCGACAAGAGATTGGTTCCCAGAAGTACTGGATTGGATGGTGGACATCCCTAGTAGCCTACCTCAGAGAGTAGATCTACTCAAACAACCCCACTTGGAAAGATATTACCAAAACCTACAAGCGCTACTAGTAACTGCTTTTGGACTATCGGAAAAACTCACAAGAGCCAGAAGTTTTTTCAGAAGGAGGCAGCTGGCGCTATCGCAAATCAAGGAAGTTATCCACCATTAAGGTATACCAATCCAAGTGGGAGGTATTTAGAGGATGGTACAAGGACAACCATGTGTCCTCTTCCAATATTTCTGTAACCCAAATTTGTATATAGAGAACTCACCAGCATGGAACCTAGACGTGGTCCTGAGGTTCCTCATGGGGAGTAGGTTCGATCCCTTGCAGAGGACATCTTTAAAGGACCTCACCATGAAAACTCTTTTCTTGGTCAGTTTGGCCGCAGCGAAAAGAGTTAGTGAGATACATGCTCTCAGCAAGAATATAGATTTTATACAAGGCAAGGCAATCTGCTCACTGCAACTAGGCTTCCTTGCAAAAAATGAATACTCATCACAACCCCAGCCCAGAACGTTCGAGATTCCGAACCTAACGGACATAACAGGGGGAGGGAGAGAGAAGTCCTATTCGGTAAAGGCTCTAAGGCTCTACCTGGATAGGACAAAGGACTTAAGAAGGAATTCAGAAGGGCTTTGGTGCTCAGTCAAAAAGCTCTCTGTATAGATGTCGAAGAATGCTCTGTTTTATTTTATCAGACAGTTGATAAAAGAAGCAAATATGGAATGTAGAGAGATAGACTACAAGATTCTGAAAGTAAAGACATACGAGGTCAGGGCAGTAGCAACCTCTGTAGCTCTTAAACAGAACAGGTCCCTGCAGAGTATCTTGGACACGACCTTCTGGAGAAGCAAGTTAGTATTTGCCTCTCACTATCTAAAACAAGTCAAGACATTATCGAAGATTGCTATACGCTGTGCCCGTTTATAGCATCTAATTCAGTAATGGGAGAGGGAATACCCCTACAATCCCATAAACCAATACCCTTATTCTTACCTTGGAATTGAGAATTTTTATGGTTGTTTGTGAAGACTGGGCGCAGTCTTCCGCAATCATTGGGATGAAAGTTCCTTGGTAGAGCCGGAACAAGGGTATTGAGAGGAGGTCTAGTCACATAGAGGTTATACACCGGTTGACAGCCCCTAGAGATTTTCAGCCCCCTGGGTGAATCGCTGGATCTCTTAAGGAATGCAGACATAATGAGAGGGAGTTCATTGAAGTCAGCTTCCTTAATCCAATCCCTATAAAATAATACCCATTGTTCTTGCCTTGGAATGGTTGAAATTTGATGGTTGTTTGTGAAGATTGAACGCAGTCTTCCACAATCATTGATTTTAGTCAGATGATCATTTTGTTCCTTGGTGACGCCCGGAACAAGGGTATTATAGGTTGTCTGTCACATAGAGTTTGGTACACGGTTGGCAGCTCCTAGAGGTCTTCAGCCCCTGAGTGGATCGCTGGACCTCTTAAGGAATACAGACATAATGAGGCGGAGTTCATTGAACTCAGCTTCCTTAATCCAATTCCATAAAACAATACCCTTTGTTCTTACCTTGGAATGGTTGAAATTTTATGGTTGTTTGTGAAAGATTGAATGCAGTCTTCCACAATCATCAATTTTAGTCAAATGATCATTTTGTTCCTTGGTGGCGCCGGAACAAGGGTATTATAGGTTGTCTGTCACATAGAGGTTGGTACACGGTTGGCAGCTCCTAGAGGTCTTCAGCCCCTGAGTGGATCGCTGGACCTCTTAAGGAAAGCAGACAAAATGAGGGAGTTCATTGAAGTCAGCTTCCTTAATCCAGGTAAGGACCTTAAGTTGGTTTATTAACCCTTAAGCTAATTCCAACGATGTTGGCTGTCTCTGACCCTCCACCAAAGGTGTCAATCAGCTATATATATAACTACCAGGTAAGTCAGATGTTTAAAAATGATATTTTCATAATAAAATAAATTTTTGAACATACTTACCAGGTATTTATATATAATTAAATTCCCACCCTCCTCCCCTCTAGAGACTAGGGCATGGAAGATCTGAGGAATAGTTGGAATGGTTCCAGGTACCTGGGTAGAGGGCGCACAGGTGGTTCACCTGAATCGGCGATTGCCTTGAGTTTTGAAATTCTGCCGTGGCGTCAGGGACTTAAGCTATATATATAACTACCAGGTAAGTATGTTCAAAAATTTATTTTATTATGAAAATATCATTTTGTTCATGAGACTTACCTGTCAGATATATATATAGCTGTATTCTCAGAAAGAAGTCCGACAAATTTCAAATTTGCATTTCACGCGGAGATGGCCGGGCAGGTGGTTAGTACACATTCCCGCCGCTGGGAGGCGGTATCAGGAACCATTCCCATTTTCTATTCAGATTTTCTCTGTCGCCGGACTGTCAACACCTGTTGTCAGTTCCTCCGCCATTTGGATTTCGAAATTTTTGTCACTTAAGTATTTTGGTTGTTTTTGGTATTCGACTGGATCTGTGACTTGGCATACGCTCTTTGTGGACCGTTTTTATTTTGCTTTTGACTTTTCCTATAATTAAGATGTCTTACCTCTAGCTATCGAGTCTGTAGCTTGGGTGAATGTAAGGTGAGGCTATCGAAGACTGATAGTTCCTCACACTTTATGTATGGTATGTAAGGGTGTTCAATGCTCTATGATAATTGGTATAATGAATGTGAGGGATTATCTGAGGGTGAGTGGAAGAAATATGAAGCCTATATGCTTAAATTGGAGCGTGATAGGTTGAGGAGATCTTCCTCCAAGAGTGCATCCTTAGATGGACAGTCAGGGTTTTCTCCTACTAGTAACCCTGTAGTAAATATTAGTACTAACCCTGTAGTATGTTGCTGCAGAAGGTAATACTCTGGCTCTCGTGTTGGAGTCAATGCGTGCTCTTGAAACTAAAGTGAATGCAATTCAAGCGCAAAGTGTTAGTGCTAGTGCCCCTAGTGTTGTGGTGGGGGCGTCAGATCGGCCCTATAATGCCTCTAGGCCTGGACCTCTGTCGAACTCCCAGGACCAGGGAGGGGGCATGTCGAAAGCCGCATGAGGGTTACGGGGGCTTCCCACCGATCTGGCGTCCCTTCGGCAGGTCCTGATGACGCTACCCAGGCTGCCAGGGATCGTGCACAGGCACGCATCCTGAAGGATTGCTTCTCGTCCTCCGACACGTCCTCCCCGCCTCGGGGTTGGAGCTCTTGGTTGGACTCTCGCCCTCTTAAGAGAAGCTTAGAGGAGAGGACGCTTCATGTCCTCTTCCTCTAGACGTTTTGTGCTCTTCCCCAGAAAGTTGCGTGGATATTCCTCCGCAGAAGAGAATAAAGTGTTTTTTGGATGATGACGCTCTACCCCCCAGTCGCGCTAAGACAAGGGCTAGAGCTTTTACCCTGTGAGAAGGAAGTATACGTCTCTCGCCCCTCTTCCTTCTCTCAGGTTCAGCCCTTCTCCCGAGAGAGTTGCTTCTCCAACGCGTAAGATTTTGTTGGGTTTGCAACAACAGCTGGATGCTCTCATGAACCTTTAAATGACATTCGTCACAAAGATTCGAAACTGCCTGTTAAGAGGTACAGACCTTCACCTTCGTCTCCTGCTTCGTCTTCCTCGTCTGCTAGATGTTTTGGGGCTTCTCGTCTGTCGTCTAGAGAGAGTGTTTAGTGGCTTCCTAATCGTCTTCCCCGATTTGAGGTGTTGGACTTTTCTCTTGACACGCGCCAGGAGCGCGTGTCTTGCTCTTCGTGCGCTTCTCACGCTTCACGCGCGCCTCACCTTGACGCTCGGCGCGCGCCTAGCCATGACGCTTCGCGCGCGCCACGCTGTGAAACTCTTCTCGTGTCTTGCCACGGAGCCTCTCGCGCGCCACGCCATGACGCTCCGCTCGCTTCGCCGTTTAGCTTCAAGTCTTCTTGTGTTGACGCCGCTTCTGTTGTACATCATGACGCACAACTACCCGCTTCAACATCTGATATCCTTCATAATTTAGCCACGACTTCTTCAAATCGCTGGAGGTCATATACTGGAACGATACAGAGAAGAATTTCTTTCACCACTCACTCCAAGATGACCCGCTGGGAAGAACATCCCCTTTCACATTTTTTCGGATGAAGAGAAACATCTTTAGTCTTCTTCTTCCTCTGATCATCAGACTCTGGCTGTATTTTGAATCGGAAGTACATATACTAAAATCAAGAACGATACAGACAAGATTAGCATGGCCTTTGTGAAGAGAAGGTTGACGCTTCAAAATCCTGAATTATTCACATTTTTAATTTTTCTTAAGGATCTGTTTCCTGAGACTTTTCAACCTTCGGCTCCTCTCTCTCCACCTTCGCAGTTGTCTTTGTCTCAAGCGAGAAGGACTTTGCTTTCTCAAGATGAGGAAGTCTTTATCTACCAAAAGGCATTCAAGAAAGTCCAGGATTGGATGGTTGCCAGGAAAAATCAAGGAAAGACTTCTATCTTCTCCTTCACGTTTTGTCCGACAAAGCAGGCATTTGGTATGAGTTAGGGGAGCACATTATAAACAAAACGGTTCCTTGACTTCTCAGGGGACTTTGCAACATTTTTCGACGCCTCTTGAAGATCCCACTTGTCTTCTTTTAAGGTGTCTTGGACTCTGACTGAGATAACCACCATTTTAAGGCCTCTTCAAGACTATTGAGGTCTTTAACTTCTTGGACTGGTGTCTGGAAGTTTTGGACACGAAGGCTACTAATCCGGTTTCCATTAGTCTGGGGAGCTGTCCAGTGTACTGCGGTGCATGGACAAGGCCGTCAGAGATGGTTTCTGAAGAACTTGCGTCTCAGTTTTAGCGGTTCTTTTGAAAAAGAGAGCATTGTTTTGCTATTTTTTGAAGTCTGTTTTCATTATGTCAGAAAAAGTTGCAAGTTGTGTTTCAGCAAGCCATCCCTTCCCCCAGAGAAGTTAAAAATATTGTTTTTTCTCAAAAAAGGCAAAAGACCTTCTTTCCAGGTCTTCTATCGACCTTTTTGCCCCATCATCGATCTCTTCTTTTCCTCAGTTGGCTAAGAAGAAGCTAAAGTTTCGTGAAGGGGCTTCCATGGGAAGTAATATGAGACCCGCACCACGAGGAAGAGTTTTTCCCGAAGGAAAGTCACTTCCAAGAGAGGTAGCAAGTGACTCCTTTCATCTCCAGACACCATTAAGAACCAGGCTTCATTTTGCACAAGCCTGGAGAGAGAGAGGGGCAGACGTTTGGTCCCTCCTAGTGTTAGAGTGGTTCCTTGATTCCCTTCCTGTATCCTCCTCCTTTGTTTTTTGTTTCCCAGTTGTCATCCTGTCAAACAGAAAATTCTGTTTGACTTGCTCGAACAGATGCTCGAGAGGAGAGCAGTGGAACAGGTCTTGGACTTGCAGTCCCCCGGGATTTTACTACAGATTGTTTCTAGTCCCAAAACTTTCAGTAGGCTGGAGACCCGTCTTGGACGTCAACAGGCCGAACAACTTGGTCCGGAAGGAAAAGTTCAAGATGGAGACCTCGCAGTCAATACTAGGAGCCCTTCATCCCGGGGATTGGATGGTATCTTTGGATCTCCAAGATGCTTATCTTCACGTCCCAATTCATCCACGTTCGATGAAGTATCTCAGGTTGTCTTGGGGAACTAGACGTACCAGTTCAGGGCTCTCTGCTTTGGACTCTGCACAGCTCTGAGGGTGTTTACATTTCTCATGAAGAATGGTGCGATGCAGTTGCACCTGTCGGACGTCAGGATCTCTCTCTACTTGGACGACTGGTTGATTCGGCGTCGTCGGCGCTTAAGGTGTCTGGAGGACCTTCAGTTGACTCTGCAACTCGTGAAGTCCCTGGGACTTCTGGTCAATGTGGAAAAGTTGCAGCTGATCCCCTCACTGTCCATTGTGTCTGGGAATTCAGATGTATTCAGCGGCTTTTATAGCGTCTCTGTCACAAGAACGGCAACTTCTATGTACGAAAAAGTCTCGGCCTTCTTGGGGAAGGAAACATGCTCGGTGAGGGAATGAATGAGTCTGCTGGGGACCATTTCCTCGCTGGAGAAGTTTGTTTCCCTGGGGGACTGCATTTCAGGCCTCTTCAGTTCTTTCTGTTGGAGAACTGGCAAAGCAAGGAAGACTTGGAAGAGGAATTGTGAATTCTTCCTTCTGTAAAAGAGGATCTGAAGTGGTGGCTCGATCCAACGAAATTGCAGAAAGGGATCTCCCTCAAGTTTCTAAACCCCAACCTAGTGTTGTTTTTCCGACAGGTCGTCAACAGGTTGGGGGACAATACTAAGGGGAGAGGAAGTGTTAGGAACCTGGAGAGAGGAACAGGTGTCCTGGCACATCAACATCAAAGAGTTGGCGGCTATCTTTTAGCTCTCCAATTCTTTGAGGTCCAAGTTTGCAATCGTGTAGTTCAAGTAAACTCGGACAACTCTACGGCATTGTCTTACATCAAGAGACAGGGCAGAACACACTCTTGTTCCCTGTTCAGCCTTGCAAGAGAGATTATTCTTTGAGCCTATGCTCGCAACATTTCGATTCTAACAAGTTTTGTTGCAGGGGTCGAAAATGTTCGAGCAGACCTGCTCAGTCGGGCGCCATCAACTCCTGCCGAAGGAATGGACCCTTCATCAGGGGTTTGCCAAGATTTTTGGAAACTTTGGGGTCGCCATCTTGTGGATCTTTTCACGACCTCAAGAACAGCGAGGCTCCCCTCTATACTGCTCACCTGTACTCGACCGGGGCAGTTGCAATAGATGCTCTTCTCTGGGATTGACGGGAATAGATGTTTATGCCTTTCCCCGTTCAAAATTCTGGGAGAAGTCATCACGCAAGTTCGCTGCCTCACAAGGGACGAGGATGACTCTCATCCCCCGTTTTGGCCTTGAACCACTGGTTCTCGGAGTTTCTCTTCTGGTTGGTAGACGTTCCGAGAACCCTTCCTATGAGAGCAGACCTGCTCATACAACCCCACTTCGCGAGATATCATCAAAACCTCCCCGCTCTGAACCTGACTGCATTCAGACTATCGAAAATTGGTCAGAGCGAGGGGGTTTTCTGGCCAGGTGGCATGGGCCATCGCTAGAGCCAGAAGTTCTTCATCTAACATGGTATATCTAGCGAAGTGAGCAACCTTCAAGGGTTGGTGTAGAAAGAAGGGCTTTTCCTCTTCCTCTATCACTGTGAGCCAGTTTTCGGATTTTCTCCTTTACTTAAGAGAAAAACTCAATTTAGCAGTTCCGACTATCAAGTGTTATCGGAGCATGCTTTCGACTGTTTTCAGACACAGAGGACTAGATTTGTCTGACAATAAGGACCTCCACGATCTTACGAGCTCTTTTGAGACGTCTAAGGTTCCTCAGCTAATTTCTCCTGCTTGGAACTTGGACGTAGTGCTCAAGTTTTTGATGTTTAGTCTTTTTGAGCCTCTCCACTCTGCATCTCTTAAGGATGTTACTCGAAAAACGGCATTCCTCACGGCTCTGGCGACGGCGAAGAGAGTGAGCGAAGTTCAAGGCCGTTATGTGGGCTTCAAGGAACACGATGCTGTCTACTCTTTAAGCCCTAAGTTCTTGGCTAAGAATGAAAGGCCTTCTAACCCTTGGCCTAGACACTTTGAAATTAAAGGTTTAGCAGACCTTATTGGACAGGAACCTGAGGGAGTTCTATGTCCGGTTAGAGCTCTCAACTACCTTAAAAGAACCCAGGACACTCGTGGTCCCTCGGATAATTATGGTGTTCTGTGAGGCAACCAGTTAAACCTGTGTCGAAGAATGCACTGGCATTCTTCATTAGTGACGTCATTAAGGACGCACACTCTAGTTGTGACGACTCCAACTTCAAGTTGTTGAGAGTTAAACGCTCACGAGGTGAGGGCAGTTGCTACCTCCATGGCGTTCCAGAAAAATATGGTACTCAGTGACACTCTCAGTGCCACATTTTGGCAAAGCAATTCGGTGTTTGCCTCACACTCTTGGCGAGATGTTTAGGTAGCATACGAAAATTGCTTTTCGCTGGGACCATACATTGCTGCTTCAGCAACCTTGGGGACAGGGGTAACTCTGATCCTATCCTTTTTAATTGTGTTTTTATGGTTGTTGGGTCGACTGCTGGAGGCAGTCTTCCCAATCCTTTGCAAACTAACGCTTTAGGTTTTGGTTAGGTGGTTAGTAATGCTCTTTTGTCCTCTTTGTATGGTCTATGATCTAGTCACATTGTGGTCACACCCCGTTGACAGATCATCTAGAAGTCGCCAGCTATATAGGTCACTACCTCGCTGGGGTCTCTATAGTAAAGCAGAAGCAGACTAGAGTGACAGTAACCACTCAGTCAGCTACGCTATCAGATAAGGAACCAAAATAATTTTACCAATAAATTGGTTTTTTTCCTAATTCTTGGCTGTCTCTACCCCCTCCAAAGGTGGTATTCAGCTATATATATATCTGACAGGTAAGTCTCATGAACAAAATGATATTTTAATGATAAAATAAAGTTTGTTCATACTTACCTGGCAGATATATATATTCATATTGCCCTCTCTCTCCTCCCCTCAGGAGTCAGTGGCATTAGAAAATCTGAATAGAAAATGGGAATGGTTCCTGATACCCGCCTCCCAGCGGCGGGAATGTGTACTAACCACCTGCCCGGCCACTGCGTGTGCCACGAATTTTGAAATTCTGTCGGACTTCGGAGAATACAGCTATATATATATCTGCCAGGTAAGTATGAACAAACTTTATTTTATCATTAAAATATCATTTTATTATTGCATCTGCAACTAGAATTTTAGAATATACCTGTAGTGTTACAGTATGCTTACAGGTTTATTGATGTATTTACGTTCAGAATACAAATAATTGTAAGCATATACAGTATTTGTAAATATAGCTGTTGAGTTTTTACTGTAAATTTTCACTGTAATTTTAATATAAAATTAAAAATATAACAATTACTAAAACTTTAGGTATGAATGAGCATCAGTGTCTTTTGTGTGGGAAAATGTTTGGTTCCGAGTCAGCCCTCAGTCGTCACAGTAGCACACATGCACGCTCTGAAGGTCGTCACCAATGTAAGATCTGTTCCTGAAGCTCTGAAAGGTCATCTCACAGAACACCAGTGTTCATAATGTAAGATCTGTTCCAGAAGAATTGGAACTTCATTTCTCCAAAGCATCATTTGCATATTCTGTTCATCTCACAGAACACATGGCTCGTGTTCATAAGGTAATTGTTTGAAATATTTTGGTCTTGCATACTGGTAGTATTTTGCGAGCCCATACCTTTGGAATTAGTGTCTACTCTTCATTTCACAAAGCATCATTTGCATATTCTGTTAAGGTGTTGTGATGTTATGTTGCCAAGCACAAGTGGTCTTTTCTTGTGTGCTATTGTATATATATATATATATTTACCATAAAAATTGCATTAAAGATGGATCGGGAGAAAGCATTAGTAAAATAGTACTAGTAGTCTCTCTCTCTCTCTCTTTCTCTCTCTCTCTCTCTCTCTCATTCATCTCTCTCTCTCTCTCTCTTCAAAAACTCTCTTTCTCTTTTCTCTCCATCCATTCAGAAATACTTTTGGGCAGGTGAATATCTGCATTCAGGTCACAAAATGGATCTGTTATGAACTGCCCCTTTGGGGATCAGCTTGACAAATTTTCCATTAAGTATTCTGCTTTAAAAATGCGGGCACCCCTTAGAGAACTGCAGTGAAGATAATTTTTGTGTATCTTGGTAGTTTGCAAAATTCCAGTTTATCATAACATTTAGTCATTTTTGCTTATTCTCATCAGTTATTCGTGTTTATACTCCATTAACTGAAGCCTGGCTTCCCATTTAAAAAAAAACCTGTACAGAATGCTGTGGATTTTGGTCATTTATAATTTGTGTTTTATTGTATATTCTATTTTCAGAATCATAGTGACTTAAAGAAAATGCAGTGTCCCATGTGTGATAGACGATTTGTCTCCAGCTTTCATCTTAACCTGTAAGTATCTTGTTTCTTTAAGATTTCTCTCAGTGTCGCCATTAAGTCTTAGGGTGTTTCATGAGTATGAAAATACCAACATGTTAGTGTCATATCTCACTGTTACCATGGATTGTCAGTGATATATTAGTGCTTTCTGCCCGGGAGTGGAAAAACTCAGGATTGTTCTATGATGTTAGATTAAACTGGCCATGTGAACACCACCTCTGCTCTGATTGTGAATTATTTTCCCTTTTTATATACTAATAAGCAACTATCAAACATTTTTCTTAAGGTTGACTCATATTTTTACAAAGCATTATGCAATAAAAACTGCATTTTAAGTACTGTCGTTATCTGACTGAGATTTTTACAATTTCAATGAAGTTTTATCTAAAATATGGAATTGTCAGTTTAGAGATATCCTTCTTGTAGAGGGTTACCACATAACAGCATACCTTGCAGTGTGCACTGTAGATGAGTGCAAGTTTCTTTGCAATGGTTTCTGGTTTTTACTTTTCATCCATTCCCTTTGGCCTGTTCCTTAGCTGTCCACCTTCTTTGCTTTAATCATTCTCCAATTTTCACATTCTGTCTGAGAACAAATCCCTTGGATGAGCCCAAAGGGAGTCTAGAAATGTGGCCTTGTTAAACTTATTTAAATAAATTGATAATAGCAATTAACCCTTCTGTCTGAGCCCCATAGGAGTAGTGCTGTCAGTGCTCCTCATGTGGTGCATTGTAGGCATTACTTCGGTTCTTTGCAGCATCCCCTCAGCCCCTGGCTGCAACCCCTTTCATTCCTTTTACTGTACCTCCATTCATATTCTCTTCTTCCATCTCTCCTATTATTTTTTTCATAGTGCAACTGCAAGGTTTCCCTCCTGTTACACATTTAAAACCTTCTGTATTCTCAGTTTCCCATTCAGTACTGAATGACCTCAAAGGTCCCAGCAGTTGGCCCTCGGCCTAATTTTGTATTCCATTCCATTTCTTCTTTTCTAGGCACTTGATTACCCACGGAGAGGTGAAACCCTTATATTCATGTAAGGTTTGCAATCGAAACTACTTGCGACCTCGCAGCTTACGGCGTCACATGGCAACTCACGATCAGAGTTTTGTTTGCAAAACCTGTAACGAATCGTTCCCCTCAGCTCGTCGTTTATCACTTCACAGTCGAACTCATGATCCTTCATATAAATCAAAGTAAGAACAAAGACCGTTACAGTTTAAGCTTAGAAATTTCTATGCATTTTTTTACATTTAAAATAGAATTCTAGAAATTATTAGATTGTGCTGTAATTTTTGTTTCTCTTTTATATATTAATAAAGTGAAATGTAGGCTACAAGTACAGGTACTCTTCTTTTGTAGGTGAACAGCATTATCTTTTAGTTTTATAGTTTTCTGTGCTTGGTCATAACTGGAGTTGTAGGTCAACCTGTCCTGTGTTAAAATATATTTTTTATGGATTTTGGTTGCACACTTTTAAGCTCTAAAGAAGGATTGGTAAGGTTATATTTACAATATGTTACTTTTATTTCAGATTATATTATTTGACATTTGTGTTTGAATTGAGAATTCAGAGGTGGTAATGTTTGTACACTTCTGTAAAGTTATTTGAGTGGTTCAGGATGTTCAGCATAGGTGAATATGTAGTACTGTGGTCTTAATTGCTCAGAAATAATTTATTTGCAGTCACTTCCATAAATGTTGTAGTTTTCCTTTAGTATGAAAGCTTCAGGAAAGAAAGAAAGAAGCAACATTGTATCATTTTATAAAAAGATTAAATTTGTTTCAATATTATTATAAAAATTTTTGCATCTTTTCCCATTATATTTTTACTCAGGGTTAAGGTCTTCCATTACAAAAGAAAATACTTATTGGTAATTTTATATTCTCTATGATAACTCACCTAACATGACAGGAGTCATCTTTGTCTGAAACATTTTCCTTATCTGATCACAGACTTTGTTGTACAGTATTATAGATATACTAAGTATGTATGAAACAGTTAGTCAGTGTTTGGCAACTGAAGTTGAATACAACACAAGATATCCTTGTACAAAGATGATTATGATAAAAATGTAACAAGATGAAAACTATTTTTAGGGTCCAGTGTCCCAAGTGCCCTTTGGCATTTCCATATAAAAGCCAATTGGAGGTCCACTTACGAACACACACTGGCGAAAAACCTTACGTATGCGAAACTTGTGGGAAGTCATTCAAACGGCTTCAGGTAAGGCTAGGAAATTTAAGTTTTAATATTAAATTATCAGACTTGAAGTAGTGTTGTAAAACTCCTTGGATAAATAGTGTTTTTGTATATGAGATGTTCAGTGTTTGGATTTGCAAATGTAACAGAATTAGCATTTGCCTTGTTAATAAGATGTGTCAGTCTTTTTGCATCTAGCTTTATAATGTCAGAATGAGAAGTAAATTACATCATTACTATTTCATGCCTCTCAGCATTGCACAGTTCACCTCCGAGTGATGCATGGGAATGAGAAGCAGCCTTGCAAAGAGTGTGGGAAGCCATTTAGCGATAAGGCTAATTTACTTCGTCACCGCCTGAAAGTCCACTATCATCTTAATCGATGGGTAAGAAACTTACTTTTACTGACTTGCTTTAGTAACATTGTTGTCCAATATAAGATGATGTATTGGCAATTAAGAAGTTTTTCACAAGTGTCAGATACATAAAATAAGAGCAACTGATATTTTTTAATAATAAAACAGTAGCTTAATAGATCTTCTGCGGCCTAAAGCATTTAACCCTTAAACGCCAAAGCCCTATTTACAAAAACGTCTCCTGTATGCGGCGCATGCTCGGGAGCTAGCGCCGAAGCGGAAAAAAGTTTTTTCAAAAATCACAGCACGCTTAGTTTTTAAGATTAAGAGTTCATTTTTGGCTCCTTTTTTCTCATTGCCTGAAGTTTAGTATGCAACCATCAGAAATGAAAAAAATATCATTATCATATATAAATATTGGAATATATGATGATAAAAAAAAACTCGTATATAATTGTATACAAATCGCGCTGTAAAGCAAAACGGTTAAAGCTAATGAGTTAATTTTTTTAGTTGTATTGTACACTAAATTGCGATGATTTTGGTATATAACAGATTGTAAAACGATTAAAGCAACACAGAGAAAATATTATCACAAAATGATGCATGAATTAAGTACAGCATGAGCGTAAAAAAAGTTTTTTCAAAATTCACCATAAATCGAAATATTGTGCTAGAGACTTTCCAGTTGTTTCAAAATGAAGGAAATTGATTGAATATTACTAGACTGTAAGTTTTTTAGCTTACAATTGCATTTTTTTACCATTTCGATCGAGTTAAAGTCGACCAAAGGTTGATTTTTTTCTATTTATTGTTATTTATATGAAAATATTTCAAAAATGGTAAAAGCTAAAAGCATGATTTATTTTTTGTTTTATTCTACATGAAATTGCACACATTTTGATGTATAACACTTTATGTAACGAATAATATAAAATGGCGAAAAAATTACGACAAGGTGACTCAAGAAATGCTAGGATTTTTAGCGGAGTTCATGGATGGAAGGAAAAGTTTTTTAAAAAATTCACCATAAATCGAAATATTGTGCCAGAGACTTTCCATTTGTTGCAAAATGAAGGTAAAGGATTGATTGTTACTACAATGTAAGAATTTTGGCTTACGATTGCGTTTTTGAGCATTTCGATCGAGTTAAAGTTGACCAAAGGTTGATTTTTTCTATTTATCGTTATTTATATGAAAATATTTCAAAAATGGTAGAAGCTAAAAGCATGATTTATATTTTGTTGTATTCTAAATGAAATTGCACACATTTTGATGTATAACACTTTATGTAATAATAATATAAAACGGCGAAAAAATTACGACAATGTGACTCAAGAAATGCTAGGATTTTTTTGGAGCGAAGGAAAAGTTTTTTCAAAAATTCACCATAAATCGAAATATTGTGCTGGAGACTTTCCGTTTGTTGCAGAATAAAGGTAAATGATTGATTGTTACTAGAATGTAAGAATTTTGGCTTACGATTGCGTTTTTCGAGCATTTCAGTCGAGTCAAAATTGACCGAATGTTAACATTTTGTCAGTTATTGTGATTTAAATGAAAATATTTCAAAACTGTTAAAAGCTAAAAGAATGATTTCTTTTTTGTTGTATTCTACATGAAATTGCACACATTTTGATGTATAACACTTTATGTAACGAATAATATAAAATGGCGAAAAAATTACGACAAGGTGACTCAAGAATTGCCAGGATTTTCAGCGAAGGAAAAAGTTTTTTTCAAAAATTTACTGATGCCCCTCAGGACACCCCAATGCTTCCTAGGGGTCGTAAAAGGCATCCCAGTCTAAAACTCGTCTCCAGCATCCCAGTCTAAAACGCTCACCACTACCGACAGGCAGTATGCGCCTTTCACGGTCCTGATGGCTTTGAGACATCTCTGCAAACGTCCTGTTGCAGCACAAAATACGCAAACACTCGCCAAAGTTCTGCAAAACACGGATGCGTCAAAAAATCGCTCTCGCGACGGTCCGACGCTGATGCTGTCTGGTACGAGAAGGAGGGAAGCCGGGCGCATGTGCGTCTGGGTGACGCTTATAAACAAAACAACAGTTTGATCCGTGAACTCCCAGCATCCCTCAAGGCGCGTGATTTGAAACCTTCCGCAAACTAGGCCTATAATTATTTTTCCGCGAATATTTAAAAAAAGCATTTTTAGTCGACGTATGGTATGTCCACTTGACATCCAACAGACAATTTTCGTCGACGTATGGTACGTCCATTAGGCGTTTAAGGGTTAATATATTTTATATGCCTTTAAATAAATTTTGATTACATTGCAGATTTTAGTTTGAAACTGTTGATGAATGTGAATTCTGATAGTATGAAATTCTTACGTGTATTACATATGCTCAGAAATACATCATAATATGCAATGCACATTTATATTCTGCAAACCTATACAGTATGTATCAGAAAGTGAGGCAAAAAACTATCAAAGATTTAAATGTGCAACCCCTCAAAAATCCATCTTTGTTGTTAAACGATACCACCACTAAGTGGCAGAACAGCCAAAC
Organism: Macrobrachium rosenbergii; assembly: GCF_040412425.1. Taxonomy (NCBI): domain Eukaryota; kingdom Metazoa; phylum Arthropoda; class Malacostraca; order Decapoda; family Palaemonidae; genus Macrobrachium; species Macrobrachium rosenbergii. Next base: position 41,964,631 of record NC_089763.1, on the reverse strand, counting down.
AAATGCTTTGAGGGTAAGAAACTCCACTGAAGCTACCATCTTTCAAGTGTATTCAAACAATTTTATCTTTGAAACACTGTAATAAGAATCATATGGCTAAATCGATTGGATGTGAACAGGTGTCTTACTAGCTTGTTAGGTCTTATGAAGCTTTTGCATTGTAACTAAGTAGCGTTTTGAATATTTTTTATTTATTACACTGTATAGTTAGTTTATTTTAATATTTTACGTTCACATCGTTCAAGTTATAAGTTTAATGTGACAAAATTTATAGCCAAAGAGATAATTAGCCCATGTCCCTCACACTGAGATAATTTCTCATAGTTATCAATGAAAGTTTATATTTTCCTTTCCTTTATAATTCAGTTGTGTAATTTGCTCTATATGTTATCTATTTTTGTACCGATTGAAAAAATATAGGGTAAGACTTGGCATTATTTTGACCATATGCATTTATTCCCATAAGAAATGTTCCTGATCTATTATTGTAAAAGCTTAGGTCTTAAAATAAATGAGTGATTTTCTTTTTCTAGGTTTGTGGTGTGTGTGCACAGAGCTTTGCCTATTCAGAAGATCTACGTCGTCACTTAAAAAAAAAACATGACCTTATTTTTGAACGTCTTGTCAGTGCCAACAAGAAGTGCATGAGTGAGGTAGGTCTTTGATAATTTCTTATTAACACAATGCTTTTTTTTTTTGTATATGGTATATACTGCAGAATTTAAAATTGGTATGTGCTGCTGAATTGCTAGCATTTTTCTTATTTCCTTAAGTATTTCATTTTAACAATGATGGCGTAGGAGAATATTTACCTTGCTGCTTTATTTTTTTATTGATACCTAACACCTCCAGGGCTCTAAGTGGCAGAAATATTGGGACTTAAGAGGAAAATTTGAAAGTTTGTGACCATAAAATGTTCAATAAGGTATGAGGAGCAATTTGTCAGAGAGTAACAGGACAGAGACCTATAGGAAGGCCTAGGAAATTATGGAAAAGGGGGATAGATGAAGACACAGATCTTGTGTGGAGACAATTAGTTTTACAACTAATCCCATGATGATGATGCTTTTCATTACCAAGAAGATGACTTTCAAATATGACTGTAGCAGTTTCCAAGAGTAATTTTGTTTCATCTTTGAAGAATGTTGCTCCTTACTGTATAGCATGCTTGGCACTCACTAAATAGTACTAAAGGTTCTTTGTAGCCTCAGTCCCATATGCATTGTGTCTTGCTATTTACTTTTCCTCCTTTCTCTTTGGTCTCTAACTACCTAACCTGACTGCATTGATTTTACCATGTTCTGATTTACCCTTTTCATTCAAGTACAAATCCCAGTGGTAAACTCGATCAAAAGCCAAAAATGGGACTCGATGATCTGCTAAGACTACTGTAACATAATAACAGAAGTTCTTCTCAGAGTGATTAGAATGTCATTTGAGTGTCATCGCTTTCATCATCATCGATATTTGTATGTTTAATGTCCCCCACATTTGGCTAGACGTGTAGTTATTCTTCACTCTTTAATAGCTTGTGGACTTTCTGTTCTAATTCCCATCATATTAGTAATTTATATTGCTAATCATGATAAATTCAACCTGTGTTTCAGCTTCTCTTTAAATATTAATTATGCAGTACTCTTTTGACTTCTTTAATTTTGTTCAGCATCTAATTTTTAGCTCTTGCAGATTCTTAGTGCTGTTTTTCCCCTTCTGGTTTCTCACTCCAGAGCTGTATTCTTTAGTCACTACCTCCAAAGCAACGGTCTGACTCAAATTGCCCATTTGTCTTCTAAAATGTCCTCTTGACTGCGGTACTTTTGTCATTGCATCAGGTAACCTTTTCCAAAATTTAGTCAATCTTCTTCTGTTTCCAACAATAATGCGAATCTTATTAAATTTCTTTGTCCCACTTGTCACATCTGCCGCCATTGATGTGACGTAACATACTGACTACATTGTCTTGCATTTCCACTACTCCACTAACATTTTTATCTGTTTTGCTACCAGTTTTTGGTGTTCCAGTATATTTAATCTCTGTGCGCAATGCATGTTCACATTTCCTCTCGCCAGTATGTACACTACCCTCTTCTCCTTTGTTCTAAAATTTACTGCAGTTACTTCCAAGTAATAGTTGTGTAGCATATTTATGTTATTCTCCTTACTGAGCCTGTGTTTTTATATAACCTTATAAACAGTTATAAAATGTGTGGTCAAGATTTTTATCCAAAAGAATTTTTTAGAAGCTAAACAAGTTCAAGAGCTTATTATGAGTGATTTGTACGTTATAAATTAACCATTTCAGTTGTTTTGGTAATAAAAAAAGTTGTTTGACAACCTTTTTTATTACCTGTAAACAAAATTACAGGTTATGCAACTTATTTACACAAGATTTGAAAAAAATAAGATATAGGCATTCACTTAATTTCTTTGGACCGGGGTACTAGTAAAGATTGCCCATTGTAGTAGGAAGAACTGAGACTTTTAAGGAATTGTTTGAGTGAAACTTGAGAGCGTACAACCACTTTATACCTATGACAAATATACAGCGCGGTTGCAGGAATGGGAAAGAAAATTGTATTTTACGAATAGAAAATAGTTCTAGTTAGATCATAATATTCTGAATGAATCTTCTAAATAAATATTTTTAGTACATACAAACATGTGCAGAATTGTAGATTTAGATTTATTTTAATGATGGTCAGTACGTTAGTTTAAAGATTTATACAATTTTTTTTTCCAGGTCTATGTCATCCCTGAACTTGGAACTCGGGAAATTAGTGCAAATACACGTGCTGCCATTGAGTGTATCTGTGAAATGGAAAAGCAGAAGGTAAAACAAATTTTCAGTGGTGGAGTCCCAGACTTAACAAAACCATTACCAAAACCCATGGTCAGTGATACAATGAATGATGATCCTGATGACCCAGCACCCCAGCCGGGGGACTCTGTTACCACAGGGTCTGTTTGCATTCCCTCAGCAACTGTCGGATTACCAACTATAATTAGCAGTGGACAGTTACCAGCTGGTGGACAGAGCAGTATGAATCTCCAGACGTGTTATGGAACGGGTGAAATTCCAGGGCTGGTATCATTACCTGTCACAGGAGTGAAATGCACAGAATGTGGCACTGATGTTCTTACCCCTCAACAGTGTGGAATTTGTGGTGTACTTCTTTGTACTCAGGCACATCTGGATAGTCACACGTCTTCAGTACATCAGGTTTTATTCCAGTGTTCTGTTTGTGGGCAACATTACAGTAGTCAGAGTGAATGTATTGCTCATGTGACAAACTGCCATTCGTCTCATATATTAACCGTTCAGGGCACAACTGCAACCTACCTTCCAGCAAGTCAGGCCCAGACATTGCAAAGTACTGGAGCATTTGTTCAACCACAGTTATGTTTACCGTTTCCAAATTCGCAGTCCAATCCTCAATGCATTCTTCAAGTAGGGAGCTGCCCTCCTCAGCTGCCAGTTATAGTTGCTCCAGCTGGAACTGCTGTGGGGTCCCAGCAGTTAAGTGCGCCAAACTGTGTTCTTCCTTACACTAATGTTGTGAATGGCTGGTCCCAAGCAACAGCTTTGGGACCTGCTAGTGGTATAGGAAAACAGACAGTGTATGCAATGACTAATATTTTTTCTGATCAGCAGTCAGTGCCTAACATTCAGTCAGCTATTTCTCATATGATCAAAAAAGAACCTGTTGCAGAAACCCAGGTTTGCACAATTACATTGCCACCTGCGAATCATGAAAGTTTGAGTACCCACTCTGAAAATAGGCTGTCTGCAAAGCCTTGCTGCAGTGTGCTTCCTACTATTCTACCTCGTACAAGTAGCTCAGGTGAAGAGCCACACTTCATAGTTGGGAATTCAGAGCCAAGTGGACGTCAAGATAAAAATTCTCAAATGCTATTAGTTAATTCAGGAACTAACCTCTCCAGTGGAGATGATGTTACCCATCCTTCATTGTCACATGAAAGAGTTTTGGTAAGCAAAGACTTGAGATTAAAAATGTTCTATAAATTAAAATTTTAATTCAAGTTGGTTTGTAGTGCAGTTGTTTTTTTGGGTGTTAAAATATTTAAAGTTTAATGTATGAGGATATTGGTATATAATGGATTTGAGTGTGATGCATATTAATTTGTTGATATTTTATATATAGTGTATAGTGTAATCTTACTTCCACTGCAAGACTCAACTTGTATGTGTTTAACTTTATTGCCTTTGCCAGCAAAGTTGCTTGAAAGCTAAGCATCAGTCTGTTGCTGTTTCTCTGTCTGTCCACACAATTATCTAAAAGTAACTTAGGAATTTGTGGAGGGGGATGTAGTAGGCAAATTTTGAGAGGGATATATGTCCAGTTGTAGACAGTTGAGTTTTTCAAGACATTATTGATGGATTTTAGGGAAGTTTTTGTGGAGTAGACAGGATAGTACTGTAGGGAGTGAAGTCCAAAATAAAAAATCTCCTTGTGAGCTTTCATTATCAGTAGCATATTCATAAACTTGTCAGATGAATTCAAATTACAAGACAGATTCTGTATTCAGTGAAGTATCCTGAATTGAGTTAATTGGTGAAAGTTGCTTAGGATGATTAGATGATTAGTATGTGTAGCACCATATTTAGTTCTCTTGCAAAGTAACATTATTATTTTACTATTGATTGATTATATGAAACTGTAACCTATAGAAAGATGTTTTATATAATTTTGAATTTCTTTGGTCATTAGATGATTATACTGAATTTTAATAATTTTTCATTTCAGGAGGCCAAGCTGAGTCACCACCACACAAATACGTCAGTTGCAAGTGTTCTGTTAACTCTCGCTGAAACTCCTCAGGATGACCAGACATCAATGCTTGTGCCAGGCAATGCTTTGAGGATACCTGATGCTCACGTTGACCAAGTCTTGTCTCCTTCAATTGTTTCAGATATGTCGCTTGATGAAGTCACCAAAGGTTAGCCAACATTATGAACAGAGGTTGTATTATAATTCTGTGGTAGTAGTTTCATCTGTAATCTCATTTAAGAAAATTACATAGGCTTTACAGCAAGGTTACAAAGGTTTTTTAGAGAGTTTTTACAGCAGGGTTAAAAAACATACACTGGTTATGTTTTTTGCATGTTTTGTAGAACCAAAACTGGACTTATGTAGTACTGTTGTCTTATTAGTTTATTATACTAATACAGGCACTAATATTTTTTAAATACTTTTAATAACAATGTATACAAAAGTTTCTTAGAAATGGGTTAGGATACCCTGTTTGCAAGAGGTGGCTGAATATATTTTTATCTTTCAGATTCCACAACTACCACAGGAAATACAGGCTTCTTGCAAACTATTGACTTACCAGAACAGCCTAAGGATGAGCTTGTCCACAACCCTTCCTTTGGTCTTTCACAGGTAAGGGATCAGCAGTATTAAGCTTTTAAATTTTGTCACTAGGGACATTTCATTTAAGCACACAGCTTGATTTCCATTTGTATTACAAGAGCCCTTATGCATATATTAAATTTTTGGGGTTGCATCACCCATACCTAATATGTGACTTGAGCAGTTGTGTTAGTTATCCTTCCAATAGTAATAATAATATATGTTCTAGTTTAACAAAGGCATTTATTTCTGGTTTAAGGAATGTACAACATTAGTATTCACAGGTTTAATCTAAGTTATGCATATGTTTGTTGTGATGATTGATATACTGTACTCATTATTTTTGTGCATCATGCTTATTTGCAGGTAAATGAAGAATCTAGAGATTGTAAATCTCCTGAAGCAATTAGTGTTGAAATTATTCAGCCTCAGTTATTGAAACCAAAGTCTGAACAGACTCAGAAGTTCTTACCAAAGAAATCTTCATCACGAACAAAAAGGTAACCATTAGGTTTGTCTCTGTGGTTCTAATCTTTTGGGAGAAGGTCATTGTATGAATGAAAAACAGAGTAAGTAAATAATATAGAATTGTGAAGTAATAAAAGATACAGGAAAGCAAACTTGGAGAAGAAAATGAAGTATAGACATTTTTAAATCATCATCTTACTACTCAGTTTACAGAAATTTTCAGTTTGACCAGGCTGAAGGATCTTGTAAAAAGTATGGTAGAAGCAAAAATCGTAATTAAAAATATATTTGCCCTTAGAAATGACGTCACTTTCCAATTTGAGCCAAACTTAAGACATTATGCATGCAAAATTACAAATTTAGTTTGAGACAAAAGTTAGAATCATTTTACATTTTTTTCAGGAAAAAGACTGTCAGCTCTGAAGAGATTGAAACATGTGAATGTAAAATCTGTGGAAAAATACTCTCCTCCAGTTCCCAGTTAAAAAGACACAAGACTACCCATGGCGTCCGCAGGTTCAAGTGCCAAGTTTGTGGCAAAGCTTTCACAGAAAAGTATAATCTTAAGATTCACACACTCACTCATACTCAAGAACGACCTCATGAGTGTAGCTTGTGTCAGAAAAAATTCAGGTAATCTCCCAGTTATGTAGGTCCTTTTTTTTCACGATGTTAGTATTTTATAAATGCATCTTAGGAAATTCCCACCTCAGCTCTGCTTATCAGTAATGTTCATCATTATTTGCAAATCACTTTATTTGGGAAGCTGCTCATGTGTTCAATCCAGCAATTTACTTCACTTATGTAAAATGGGTGTTCTTAATTTTCACATGATGTTGATCCAGTCTCTGTGTGAGATGAGCTGCTTGCATCTTCCTAATCTGATGCTGACATGGTCCATTAGAGTGAAAGCTTGGACTGGATGGAGATAAGTATTGTAACAAACTTGTCTTACAAGTTGTCAGTGGAATGTGGAGAGAGTGGGAGAAAATTCAGTCACGATGGATTCCAATGTCTCCTTTTAGTATTGTCTTTTTAAACTAGTAAGCATTAGAGATTGGACAAGTCACTTTATACCATATGGACTAGGAACCCCCTCTAAAATTATTCAAGAAATGGAGAGAGGTTTTACTGTAGCTTTTCCATTACTCTGCACTAATTTTCTTATTTTTGTACTTACACTTTGTAGAGCATACATTTTCATATGACACAATCATCTTGAAGGCTAAGATATAAAAGGTAGATGTTTCCCCACAGAGATGAGGAATAGTGAAGGAAGTTGTGGTACAGCCAAGATTAGTTTTAGCTAGATGTTTTATTCAGATAAATACCTTTTAGTAAAATATTTGTGGTTTGAACAGGGTTTAACTGTACTCATGTATTTAGTGTATCTGCTTGTTCAGTACAGAATTTTATGTAAAATACAGAATTAGTAAAGTTTTGTGCAATTGTTTATGAAACACTGTTCAACATATTTAAGGTCAGTAGCGTGTTAAAATAATGGTTATAATCAACAGGTACCTGCGGGATTTGGCTGAACACAAACGCACACATGAAGGTACTCGACCACATGTATGCGATGTATGTCAAAAAACATTTGTTCGACAGCGTGATTTGACAAGACATCAAAGGGTTAGTGTTAAATTATTTCGTTTCCTTGGTACTGATTACCATACTGCAAAAGACAGTATTTGGTATTATTTCTGTGAAGCATTACAGATGTGATATTTATACAAGAAATTATTTCATTGAACAAATTTTTTTCCTACATTAATAGAGACCTTCAGCTTGTATTGATATACATTGAGGGAAAGCTTATCCATTTGTTAAGCTTGGTTACAGGGTATTAAACTAGTGGCAAGCAAGAGAGGCAGTGGGGTACCTACCCACTCACTTGACTATTGCCACCACATTTTCCTTTGGCCACACTGCTTTACATACGTCTTAGTTGCTGCTGTACTTCTGTCACTTTCTTTGCTTCTGTCGTATTATCCATGACATTGGCTTGTATTGTGGTAATGCTTAACAGTAGCATGAATGATGGTGCATGATTGTTCACCTGTGAAAAATGTTGATCAATGTGGATATTTAGGGCATGAGGCACTTTATCACTCACAAACATTGACCCTCATTATTTATTTTTTTTATAGACGTCAAGAATGTAAACCATTTTTTGAACAGTATAAAATACTTGTCTTGTTTGCCTCCTTAGTTAAAGAATCTATAAGGACAATAAAATTGAAGGGCCTATGGTCTTGGGTTAATGAGGGCCAGTCCCTGGTTACCTTCCTGGAGTCTCAGGCTATTGTCAAGAGCTCAACACTAGCCTTTGTCTCAGTGGACATTTCTTCCTCATTATTAGTCTCTTTGTTGGAGACCACTGGTGGTGATGGTCCTGCCATTTTTGCTTTAACAGCTCCAGTCACTTTAGGGATGCCTGCCGTAACTCAATCCTGGATGGGCTTGGGAGGTAGGTGAGGCTTATGGTCAAAATGAGTTGAAAAAGTACAGGTACATTACACATTCATCTTATGCCTCATTGTTGTCCAGATACTCTTCATCTCCTGACCTTTCTCTTTACTTTTATTGTCTGTGGATTAGCAGAAGTATAGGAAGAAGACCCAAAGGAAGTACTTGACAAGAAGGCTAAGAGGTCCTCAGATGGACATCACTTTCCTGAGGAGAGTAACAATATCTGCCACCATTTGCATAAACAGGTGACAGTTGGTTAATTGAATCATAAGCTTGTTTTCATCCGATTCCCAGTGCATGAATCTATTTGTACCTGGTTGCCCACTCTTGAATCTTCAGAGGTGTTAAAGGAAAATTTCACACTTCTGTGGTCTATCAACGATTCTGGTTCCTCAGAACTGGCTCATTATGGCCCCAGGCATCATGAGGATGACCATCTCTTGTGATAGGTATGCGTCATTGAGTAAGGTGGGGATGGATTCCTTCTCCCTGTTTCAGTTGGCAAGGCAGGTGCTTGAATGGGCAGTTTGCTCTCCATCATGCTGCTACTAGATACATCCTGAGCTGTTAAAATGTAGTGGCAGACTAGCTTAGTAACAAGAGTGGGGTCATAGATTGGAGTGGTCCTTGCACCTGTATGTGACAGAAAGGCTATTCAAGGTTTGGAGAACTCAATGGTATACCTGTTCACCACCTGAATAAAAAGGAAATTACCACTATTCTGCTTTTCTTTTCTTTTCTGAACCTCTGGGCTACACTAGAGGATGTCTTACAACACCCAGTGGACAACCTCTGTGTACATAGTTTCTGGGGTGAAATGAATACCACTTGCCCCTTTCCCAGGCATTCATGCTGAAGGATATAGACCTCTCTGCCTTGGTTGAGGTCTTCATGCTCATGAAGAGCTTTGAATAGTCTTGCACATGCCATGAACCCAGGCTGCCTGAGTGGGATGAAACTTTGGTGCTGCAAATGAGCCCGAGGGAGGCTTCTGACAAGGATGTCACACTCAAGGCTGCTTTTTTGCTGGGCTTTACATTGGTGAAGAGATTAGGCAAGCTGAACAGCCTCTCTTACTTGATGTGGTATACAGAGGGTTGGATATCTCTCTCATTGCCTCCAGAATATGTGGGACAAACTCAAAACCTATCAGTTCCTATGAGAGATTAGAGAGGTTTTCGATCCTCTTCCTCTGTGACTTAGGTGAGGATCAAGACAAGATGCCATTATGTCCTATGAGTTGTGCATTATTACCAGCAGCGCTTGACATCTTAGGCCATAGTTCATTAGTACCACGGCAAAAGAGAGAGGTGTTCAAGAATGCAGTCTAGTTCAGGTTTCAGGTGGTCATCAAGCAAGTGTAAAAGTTTTTGGGCCATGGCAACAGCTTCGTACAATGGGCATATATGGTGAGAGCTTGTGAGGTTGACATTTTTGTCTTAATGTTCAAGAACTCAATTGTACAGTACAGGTGTTTTGGGCAGGCATCTGGCAAGTCCTTGGACACTTTGCCCTGAGGACCTGTGGTGGCTGCTGAATGCTTGTAGCTATCCAAGCCCCCTTAGGCAGAAAATTATCTAGCCTAAGGTTCATGGTTGGCATAAAGGTGAATTAAGGGTCTAGGGTTTTCTTACCTAATCTCAATCCCATCTAGCAGCTTATGGCTGTGCATGCTCTGCTCAGGCCAGATGAAAGTGGGGTACAACTAGAACATGCTTGTCTGTCCTTTATTTGTATTTGGTAGATATGACTCCCTCCATCTCCTTTCAAGCTATGGGAGGGAAGGTGATAAAGCATTATCATTTTGAGGTCTGTTACAATTGTTACGTTTCGAGATAGTCTTTCCATCATGCAGGCTGTACAGGTAGTTATAGGAGTCATCCTTCTGTTCATATACTTGACTGGAAGGTTGGCATTTTCTGTTTAGAAGGACACTAATTACGTTCTGATGACAGTACCTCACGCCTAAGGAGCGAAAGTATAAAAATGAGGTTTTTATCTTTGCAGGAACAAATTGCAAATCAGGACATTTTACATTTTTCATCAATCTGCAACTTAAGTCTTTATTGTAATTCCCCCCCCCCCACCAGCAGTTACTACAAAGCTGCTTTGAATGCACCAGCTTGCATAGGAGGTATACCCATATCAAATACTCCAGGTTTTTATTTCAAGGGAAATTGCAAATTATTCTGAATTTACAATATTTATTTCAGTCATCTCTTTCATCATAAACATTTTGCATTAACTATAACCATTATGGGGAAATGAGTTCTCAGTTCTCTTCTATCCATGCCCTCTATCAGACTTCTTATCAGGTTTATGTCTATCATTGTACTTTTTCTTTGATTCCTATATCAGGTTTAGGTCTTTATCATAGAACTTTTTCTGTGATTTCTAGGATCTTCCTACAGGTTTTTGTCCTACCACCTGTATATCTTACTTTTAGCAATACCCCACTCATAAATAATCTTCCCACCTTATTCCAGCAGAACTCCGTAAATCATATGAAAGTATTGGCAATTTTAAATTTAATAATATTTGTATTTTTCTTCAGAGTATATGTTTATAGTTCATGAAATCTGATAAGAGATTTAATACAAATGAAAGTACAGTATACTAATACTTATTGATTTATATACAATGTGATATATATTACTTACTGTAATGTTAGCGTTGATTCGTACATATATAAACTGAAGATTTAGTTTACTGTAAATTGTGGTTACAGATGAGGTTTGCTGCTGCTTATATTTACAGTAGTAACAGGTTATATCCTGCCTTTCATTGGCATAATTAAAGTTTTCTCTAACTAGTTGAAATAATATTTCTTGCTTGATTTGCAGGAGCAACATGATGCCAAGCGATACCAGTGTAAGATCTGTGGGTTTTACTTCAAACGTCTTCTCTATCTAAAGTCAGTTCATATGAGAATTCATCATCCACTGTTGATAGAGGTATAGTTTTTGTGTTTCTCATTTAGTTGTAATTCTTTTAATTACTTTTGTATTGTCAGTCTATTCAGCCAAAGGAGGAATCTTCAGTTATTTCCACTGAAGCCTTCATTGTAGGAATGGTCATTGTAAAGTCTTGTATAGCTTTTGCAGATATTTATCAGTTCAGAAAGTCAGTACAGCATTACCTTTAAATGCATTTTGCAAAATAAATTGTTTAATGATAGTTCCAGGATAGTATACCAAAGTGAATTTAAATTATCAGGAATAAACTGTGTATAAAACTATCAAATTGTTTTATAGTAAATCACATTTTTTTACAATCATAAATAAACTTCCTCAGTGTGGAATGAACCCAATCACACTGAAAAGATCTTGAAAAGAAAGCCTAACTGTAGGATGACACCCTTCTCATTCTTCTGTGCCAGCCATGGGAAGCGCAGTACCGCATTTGACTTCAGCAGTCACACACAGGAGTGATTAGAGCATTGTCTTGCATGGCAGAGGAACCAGATTTCCAGATGCTTTGTTGGGCTTTCTTCTTTCAAGATCTTCCAGTTGGTGTGATTGGGTGTGTTTCACAGATTAATGGATTCATTAGAACAGTATGCAAAAAGGCAATATTCACTTAATGGCAAGCATTTTCTTGTTTATAATGTTAAAGTTTATGCCTACTTTTTAGTTGGAAGTGAAGTTGTTGTAAGCAGTATGTGATTTAAATATTATATTTTGTGGTTCTTTGAAATTCTAGTTTTCCCTTATAAAGCAATTGAGCAGGAAAATTGTGGTAGGAATCAATAATTTTTATTACTCTCCAACTTTGGTTGTCTATATGTTACAGTTCAATATGTTGGCATTGATTGTATTAGCAAAAACATGAGCATTGATTGTAAAGTATTTTACAGGCTAATGATGAATCTAAACCAAAGGAAAATGCACCTGCTAAACCTGAAGCCAAGCAAAGCCACATATGCAAGATTTGTGGAAGAAATTTTGCTCGGGCACGATACTTAACTTCCCACCTACGTACTCATTCAAAAAGAGCAAATTATGTACGATGTCCATTGTGCCCTAGAATGTTTAGCACAGAACAGACTCTGAAGGTAAAGGTTGATCACTTTTTTTTTATAAATAGGGTATGATTTACTGTAGTTTCAAGAATTTGGATAGTTTGGAACAAAGTCAAAGGAGTGCATAAGGGGACTGATTTATTGTTTCAACATTCAAATTGTTAAATACAAACTTTTGATTTATGAAGTTGATATTTTGAAAGTAGTCTTGGAACTTTGGGAATGTAAGAAAAACAATTATTTGTCAGTGAGCATTTTTGATGAGTTTGTGGGGCCACCAGTCAGTCTCTTTAGTAGGATATTTATTTGGGGGGCCTATCAGTCAGTCTCTTTAGTAGAATTTTTATATATCCGAGAGGAATGCAGTTGGGTTCAGGAGATTTGCATTTTTGGATTATGGTATATATTAGAAAAAAATTAAAACGTAATGTCATGATACATATTTTTTTATGATCGAGCCCCACAAGGGAGGAGTAGATCCAGTTGTCTTTTGGCCTGGACTAAGACACTGAGTTAAACGTTCTTAACTATCTTAAGGCTGGCCAGGTATTTGCTTCAGTAGGAGGAGATGCTGCTGGTCCTGGTATTGACAGTGCTAGCAGTGAGTAAGAATGGGTTGTCCTATAATTGGTGCAAAATTCATTGCAGTATCAGGAGTATGTTTGCAGCTTTGTTAGGTGTTTTTGGCAGCCACAACTATTGCAACATCAGGAGCATGTTTTGGCATCCACACCCATAGCAGTTTTAGATCACATTGTGCCATTCACCTCAATTGCAGCATTAGGAACATCATCAGCCATCCACATACAGTATTGCCAGAACCTGCACCTCCTACTGCAGTGGATGGGGATGACAAATACTTCTCCTGATATTGCAGTGGTTGTGATTGGGAGAGACTGCACCTGATGTTTTAATGGGTGTGGATGCATAATTTGCATCTGGTGTTGCAGGATGTTTTGGTATTCACACTTATCAGGCTCATGTTTTAATATGGTTTCTGCATCCATAATAGCATCAAGAACAGGCAGCAGCATTCTCATCAACTCTACCATCAGGTGTAGGTTTTACCATTTCCACCTGTTGCAGCATCAGAAGCATGCCGTAGCAGCCTCATCCATAGGTTATAACATCGGAAGCCACAAGCAGCATCAGGAGCTAGAAGCTATGACATCTACACCCTTCACAGTATTAGGAGCCATTGGGTTTGGCATCCACACCCATTGCAAAATTTGGAGAAGTGGGTTTTGTCTTCAACTCCCATTGTAGTTTTTAGCAAAAAGCTTTGGCATCTATTTCTGTTTTATTATCAGGAGCAGGTTTCGCATCCACATTCATTCATTGATGTATTAGCAGCAGTTACTGGGATCAACATTGGCTTTTAACGTCAGGAGTTAGCTTTGGTAAAACCTGTTCTTGATGCTGTATTGGCTGCGGATGGCAGCAGCTGGAGCAGATCCTTACACCTTGCAGTAGTGGCATCCACTTCTGATAGCAACTGGTAAGCAGAGAGCAGCAGCACCATCTTCTAGTTTTAGTGTCAACAGACTATGCAACATCATCTGGTCTTACAGTTTGATAGAAGGCCACTGCAGGAGTAATGTTTTGTCTAATGGCAGCAGCAGACTAGTTCTAGGGAGACTGGCAAATGCAACAGCAGCAGCATTTGGTTCTGTGGATTGGAATGCTGGGCACTTCACTAACAGTGCAGCAGTCTCAAGCAAGCTTGTTGTTGACAGTCGTTATAGCAGTGGTCTGAGCATGCAGTTCTGCCATTGGCAACTATTGCATCAAACACAACAGCATCTACTAGCATTGACAACCAGAGTTAAGAGCCAAGTAGTCAGTTCCAGGTTTGAAAAGCAGTTTAGCAGTGGCAGTACCTGGTCTTGGCAAGGGGATTGTTAGACAATGCACTAGCAACATCAGGTGCTGTTGACATTGGACAAAGCAAAGCAGTCACAGGCATGTGGTACTAGCATTATTAACAGCAGTATTGGCATCTGGCACAGATATTGATGGCCAATAGAGAGCATCTGATGTACATTGCAGTAGGAGCCCCAGCATCTGGTCTTAATGTCTTAAGTCAACCTGGCAGCATCTGGTACCAGGTAATGTTGCTATAACAGCAACTGGTTCTGATAAAGACCGGCAGTACAGCACCATCTAGTCCTAGGGTTCTAAGGGTAATCCAGCAGCATGTGGTCCTGATATGGAAAGCCTGGTAATTCAACAGTTTCCAGTCCTGACATTGATCATTAGTGTAGTTGACAAGTCCAGTTAATGAGGATAGCAAGCAGCAACAAACAATGCACAGACCAGTAAAAACAAAAGCATCCAGTTCTGGAACTAACTGCCATTTCAGTGTTGGCATTAATGGTAATTGCAGAAGCAACACTTGCATCCAATTTTGGTCTTGAAAAAATTACTCAAAGCATTAGTATGAGTGGCATACAGTCATTGGGACAACAGCCATTACAGTACTAGGTAGAACATCAGGTGCTAACATTGATGGCCAAAAAGCATTAGCAGCAACATCCATTTCTGCAGTAGATGTTTATTTTAGCAGCAGCATTACCATCCAGTCCTGATGTCAAAGGGCAAGGTAGCAGCATTCTTTCCTGTAGCCATTGTTGGAGCATTTCTAATGTCCAGTTCTCATTCAGCAGCAAAGGTAACAGCAGGAGCAGTGGCATCAAGAACCTATAGTTGTAACTAGAGCAGCAGTAGCAACAACAGTAACCTCTTTGGAGCAGGCGAACCCAGCCATAGTAGGAGTAATAGCAGCAATATCAGTAGTGACATCACTAGGCAATAGAACAGCATTATTATCCAGCTGTGATGCTGAAAGGAAAGTAGTCCACCAAAGCACAAGCTGGCGAAAGGTGCAGCAGAAATTCTTGGTACTGTAGAAGTCAGTCCTGACTCAGAATCTAATACCAATACAGCAGAAGAACAGTGGGTTTTGGCAGGGGCACATTTTGTCACATCCAATCATGTGAGCAAGTTTCAAGTCTGTTAAGCATCAGGAGAAAGATCCCAGGCATCAAGAGCCAGTGCAGCATCATCAGCAAGTCCTAGTGTCTTGTACCACCACTGTAGCAGCAAATTCTTTTTCTGATGAGCATGGTCTTCTATCAGCTAAGTTCGGGTATTTCTGGCCAGCAAAACTTCTACAGTCCCTGCCTTCCCTGACTATCAGGCGATGTTTGTGGGACCCAGGCCAAATTGCAGGAACAGGTTCTACCAATGCAGTGGTGGCAGCAACAGGTCCTAGCCTATGGAGCAGTAGCAGATATAGATTTTTGCAAACCTAGAACACTGCAGCAAGAGATCTTATGTGCAGGATGTTTAACAGCAGCAACAGTTCTCAGTATTGATGGCCTAGTTAGCACCTAGAGCAGGATCAGGGTTAAGAATTCCATGCCAAGACACTATTGTTCTCTGAAGTAACTTCATCATCTGCAGCTTTTCACTTTCTCCCATGAGTGAGGAGCAACCACAGCAGGTTGTGACCCTCTCAACTGATAGACATGACCAGATCCTGACTTACTCTTGTTTCAGGCAGTGTCTTCTTGTAGTTCTGAGGAAGAGACTGAAGGACAATCAAATGCCACTGACCATCTCAAGGGTTAGAAATGCATGTCCCTAACTGAATAGTTATCTTTATACTGTCAGCATAGTGTTTACTGATTGGAAAAACTATTTTTGAGATACGGCTAAATCAGGTATCCTTCCCTCCATGATATTTCTACCCGTTACTAAATTTATTACCGTGATTGCAGTTCACATTATGGAATGAGTACCTTTTGAACGACAAAGGAAATCTTGTTTGTTTATTAATCTGTTCAGGAATATTTAAATTAGTAGTACTCACCAGAAATCTTAAATTGAATTAACATTGTGTTAAGATGTGCTAATTAGAATTTATAAATTTTATTACAGGTGCACAAAGAAACTTTCCATGATCATGAAGCAAGATCCTTGGGCACTGTGAATGAAAATTTGGAAATAGAAGGTGATATACAAGGGGAACCTATTGTTGCAAATTTTGACCAATCTCACACTGAAAATTTAGTCATCTCAGAATCTCAAGACATGTCAGAAAATGCAACATCATTAGTCATATCTACTCAGAATGGTGCATCACATGTTTCCAAGCATCAGCTGTTACTGCAGTCAGACTCGTCACATTCATCAGCTCAACCATCTTACACAGCAGCAGGGACCAGTGAAAGTTTGGAGGTGTCTCTTCAGAGCGGAAGAATAAGTCATTTTGATGTAAACATTGACGAGTGTGATCCAATTTCATACCTTAACCCTTCCTTCTCAACGTAATGCGCTAAATGTTATTTATTTTCTGAACTATACATACTGCAAGGCATTACGGTGCTTTTTTTTTTCAACTATTTAAAAGTATTTTTAACATTTTGCTATACTATATTCTAATGTTATGTGAGATCTTTATGTGAATTTTTATTGAAATGTTCTTAAAACCCTATTCTTCTTAATTTACCTAAATGCACTATTTTATTTTCAAGATTGTTTCATATTGCTCAGCACTACCAACTTCAATAAAGGGTCAGATGCTGACAAAACTGAATTGGAAACCAAATGCCTGGAGGATCAGAACAAAGGACCAAATAAACTAAAATGAGAGTAAAAGGAACAAATGAATCTAGGAGCAAACAAGCTACACAGCTACTTTATTAAAAAGATTAGTTACTTTTCATATGTTTGTACTGTATATACAGAATTCTTAGTAGAAAAGGAAATTGAAGTGGCATGTCAAGAAGCTATAATAAAAAGGGTTGGAAAGTAAACTTGAAAATTAAGTATTACTTTTAAACCTACTGCTGGAAACCACTGGATGCCTCAAAATGATTGCTCAGTCACTACTCTCGAACTCTTAAGCATTACAGGATTAAGATAGCGGGTGCATTACATGGAAGATAGTTATGAGATCAACAAGACACCTTACTTAATTTGATACTTTAAGGTTTTTAGGACTAGATGCTGTTTTTTAGGACTAGATAGTGCTACTCTTAAGTTTTTTTTTTATTTTAAAATTCAAAAGACTTTAGAAAAATATATTACGTTTTCAAAGACGTTACAAAAGTACACCTGGTACACCATTTACCTTTTTCTTTTTCAGGATTTTATATTTTGTTGGCAGGACATAAGCTTCTGGCTGTGATATATTTTCAACTTTTCGTAAAATATTCCAACCCCTTGTTGCATTCACTGGCCCAACATTTTCCTGTAAAAGATGGAAAATATTTCTTGCAATCAGTAAACTAACTTTGTGTAATTAGCTATGTCGGATTAAAATACCTGTCCCACAATCTTCATGTATTTTTGGTACTTAAAATACACATTTCACACAAGGGCATTTAATGAGTACAGTGTCACAAAAGACAGCAACTTCTATGTTGTGTATATTGTACTGAGTTGCAACAATTTAAAGTTGCTGAATCAGTGAAACCTGTTTTACAAGAAAAATTCTTGAATGGTTTGATAATGACTAAGTAAAAATGAAAATATATTTACCAGTATAAAATTACTTAACATAAGCAGTATATATGAATGTTGCAGAAATGCAAACCTTTTCCTTATTAGCAAGATAAAGGTAGAGAGGAAGAATGCTTCAATAATGTCTAAAGCAATACGAAGCTCACCTGGAAAACTTTACTACCATAGCACCAACGGGCCTCCATCTTGTTACCATCTGAATTTGTAAGACTTATGATGGTCTTATGTCTTATGCCTGCAGCTTGAGCTACCAACCCTGTTGTATACACATCTTCTAAGTGAAGGAATCTGTTCAAGAAATGTTTAGAAACCAATGAATACAGAGAACTAGCATTAATGCCAGAAGCTATGGAACTTACCCCTTCTTGGAAAGCAAAGCTCAGTAGAATTTGGAAAGTAAAGCTTGCAAGCTCTAAAATGATTTCTAGTCCTAGTCCTAGTCCCAGAATGCATTTATTTTTCATTAAGAAAGTCAGACAAAAAATAGCTTGGTGTTTTGTAACTTAGAATCTCAAGCCTTGTCATGGTAATGTGAACTTGGAAACACTATCTGAAGTTTTGTAGTAAATTGCTAAGGCACAGCACTGCAGTTTGGTTATGCTATGTAAAGAGATAAAAAACTTTTTAAGACTTGAAAACTGTCAGCTGCTACTGGAAAAAATTTGCACTGTAACAAGAATTTTAATATTCAAAAGCTGGAAAGTGGAAATCAGCACAGACACAAAAGGTAATGGTTTTCATGATTTCAGGAAAGGGATACAGACACTGCTGGAAAGATGTACTAAAGGGTAACTGGAAAAGAAAAAATTCTGTGCATGAAAAGCACAATGCTTGAAGCAGCAGCAAATTTCCACTTGAACTTTGACCTCTCAGTGTAACCTTGACCCTTTAGTTCACCACAGGATGTTGAATCTCAATCACCTGTAAAAGACGAAGTTTTAAGGTGTCAGCTCGTAGATATTAAGATTCTAGTGCTCTGAAACTTCACTTAGTAAATGGATAGACTCACTGTATAGAAAGCCAGATTTAAAAGTCAATTTGTTGATGTTTCCATATGGAAAACTGGGAGCAAATAAGAGCAGCTTTAACAAAGAACAAAGCAAGTTCTTTTGGGGAGGGAGCAAGCGAAGCAGAGGTAAGTGACAAGGGAAGATGATGATGTTGCCGGAGAGGTAAGTGGGAAAGACAAATGGAATGAAGACGAATAAAATACAGAAGACTTTGTGGCTGGGGAATGAAGGTCTAATGCAAAAAACCTTTGTATGACATCCACTGTGCCATGCAGATTCTATGATCAAGGCTTGTGATATGAATAGCATACTGCATGTGTCAAAAATAGCAATTGCAAGGAACACAAGGAGAAATTAGGAGAAAACCCAAAATTGTGCCAAGAAGTAATAATTAAGAGAGAGTGGACAGCTACATGGAAGAAAGGAAAAGGGAAAGAGATAGTCAAATGCTTAAAAGTGGGTGAGGCTGGGGTTTGAAGCGACACTGCAGACACCCTCTAGTAATTTCAACAGTGCACTGTACAAGGTAGTGAGTGGTATTAACCCCTAACAAGTACAGCCATGATATATAAAAGAGTGAGAGGTTACAAGTCAGTGGAAAGACGGATCCTGTAAAAAGGGTACTGATGAAGACTAGACAGAATGGAAATTCAAGCATAAAGTAGAATGATTTAGTGAACCAATCTGCAGCCCCTGAAGGGAAATGTGTAATAACAACATTAGTGATAATGAGCAATTATAAAGTCAAAGTTCATTCCCTGTGTGATGCAGTTAAAAACAGAGGCTTTCCAAAACCAGCAATTGATATCATTAACTAAAAATATAAGCACACTGATATACTAACCTAGTCCTTTTAGCAGTCTGCAATAGTGCAGGTATAACAGCAGAAGGAACAATATAGGAGGGACCAGCAACATACGGAGGATATCGAGAACCGTTGTACTCGCTCTCTGATACCGCCCACTTCCCTGACCTCAGCACTTTATCACGGCGCCGTAACTTTCCCATAAGCAGAATTGGTTGAGGGTTCCTTTGTAGGTAGGATACTAAATAATCACTAAGAGCAAATGGGTTAGGTATCACATCATCATCAATCTTCAGGAGAAGTGGGACGTTTGTACAATGAGTTGAAGTCCAGTGAAGAATGGCCATGGTTTTATACGTCAAATTCTGATAATCATCTATAAAATTAGCTTGAAGGATATCATGATGTTGATGGGATTCGTCCTCCAAGGCCAACTGAAAAAATCATATGTAATTGCATTAAAAATTATTTATTAAAAGCTCAAGGTGCATGAAAAGTAAAAATCTTTAAGAAAAAACAAATTTAGTCAGATAGTTCTCAGATCAAGGCTTTTTGATATAACAATTCTTAATCTTAATCCAAGTTATTAAGTATGTAAAAAAAATCATGATTTGTAGAGATGAAATTTTTTAATGATTAATAAGTCTTCCTTCCTTGTTTATTTACATGGCCATTTTTTTTTTTATTTTCCCCATCAAAATAAATTCCTAAAATAACTTTTCTTGTACTAAATCCAAGAAAGCTTTCCAAGTAAATTTAAAGACATTTTACCTTTAAGAAATATTTATGCAAAAATCTTAATCTAAATTTGCTATACATATTTGGTGGTCAGGTGCCTCTCCTATTGCCAGCAACATTACTAGTTATTAGAACTAAAATTGTAAAGCTATCAAACGTTTTAACCATTAGTTATCTGTTAGAGGAATACTTTACATAAATGTTAAAGCTGCCATTCTTTTACCATAATTTAATGAATTCGTCTGGATACAAATACCAGGAAATAATTTTTATTTTTTGTTGGCTTCAAGTCAGTAAATATTTTAACATTATATAGCTGGACCACCAAATAGTCGCCCAGTGAAGAAAAATTGTTGCCTAGTAAGAAGAATTTTTGACTACTGGGCGACCAGACAAATCCCCAAAATTGACAGGAATTATTAAGAAATGGAAAGTTACAATAGTTGTAATAAATCTATTTTTGTGAGGGAGGGCAAGGGCTAAGGTTGGCTATCAGTTATTTTGTGGCAGGGATTGGACATGAAATTATCCTCTTCAATCATGAAATTTTGAGAATCTACAGTTGTAATTTTGATAATGGAAATGTGTTCTATTGCCTTCAAATTCCACTAAAAGTTTTGGCTCCCGGGGCTCTGCCAGGACCCCGCTTGGGAAGCGCTCACCCCAGACCACCTAGCTTTATGCCTTGTGCATATGGCGCTCAGCAGTAGTATTCCCGATATTGCAAATCATAATATCCATCTGGTCACCCAGTGAACTTTCCTTAAAATGTGCACTCCTTCAAGTATGAATGCTTATCATGATTAGTAGTAGTGTACACACTCCCTATTCTACAAACAAGCAGCATAGAGTTCTGTGCACATTTGGCACAATTTCTAAAAACTGTTTATACAATACAACAATTTCATACACAAACCCATTTTCAAAAAACAGCCTTGTGGGTGGAATGCTTCCCTCATAAAATAGCCTTCTGTGTGGCATGCATCCTCATAAAATAGCCTTCTGTGTGGAATGCATCCCTCATAAAATGCCTTGTATGTGGAATGCATCCCTCATAAAATAGCCTTGTGTGTGGAATGCATCCCTCATAAAATAGCCTTGTGTGTGGAATGCATCCCTCATAAAATAGCCTTCTGTGTGGAATGTATCCTCATAAAATAGCCTTCTGTGTGGAATGTATCCCTCATAAAATAGCCTTCTGTGTGGAATGCATCCCTCATAAAATAGCCTTGTGTGTGGAATGCAACCCTCATAAAATAGCCTTGGGTGTGGAATGCATCCCTCATAAAATAGCCTTGTGTGTGGAATGCATCCCTCATAAAATAGCCTTGTGTGTGGAATGCATCCATCATAAAATAGCCTTCTGTGTGGAATGCATCCATCATAAAATAGCCTTCTGTGTGGATGCATCCCTCATAAAATAGCCTTGTGTGTGGAATGCATCCCTCATAAAATAGCCTTGTGTGTGGAATGCATCCCTCATAAAATAGCCTTGTGTGTGGAATGCATCCCTCATAAAATAGCCTTGTGTGTGGAATGCATCCCTCATGAAATATCCTTGTGTGTGGAATGCATCTCTCATAAAATAGCCTTGTGTATGGAATGCATCCTTCATAAAATAGCTTGTGTGTGGAATGCATCCCTCATAAAATAGCCTTGTGTGTGAAATGCATCCCTCATAAAATAGCCTTGTGTGTGGAATGCATCCCTCATAAAATAGCCTTGTGTGTGGAATGCATCCCTCATAAAATAGCCTGGTGTGTGGAATGCAACCTTCATAAAAAGCCTTGTGAGTGGAATGCATCCCTATACACGAAGAAGAGCATTTCAAATAAATGCTTTATTGTTTAAAGTTTGTTAAAGCCCATTAATCATAGTGTAGCAAGAAACACTCTTTAGGAGGGAGGATTAAGCAAATGAGATCACGAGGAGGATGTAACTGCCCAAAGTCCACTCCCCCACACCCCCCAAAAAACTACTGGAGTTGACATATTTAACTTCTCGATGAGGAGAATTTCTTCAAGTACCTATCTTGGCAATGACGGATCATCTGGAAATCAGCACTTCCATCAGTGGCCTAATGGGTCTGCAGTGACATGAACTCAAGGGAGGGCACCCACCAGTCAGAAAAGACACAACAGCAGGTACTCCAGGAAATACATGCCCCTACTGGTCCAGATGATTGAGGGATGGGTCGTGGAATTATTATTGATTTAAGTCCCTCCCCACTGAAAGTATGATGGGTCCCAACGAATGCCAATCAAGTCCTGTGAGTGACATCACGAAAATAAAACTTGGCGTAGAGTGTGTGGTTCTTGACATTACTCAGATAGACGAAAGTCTACTATGACTGGAATAGTGGCTTCGAGGGGGATGAGTGTCTCATTTATCTCAAAAAGTAACAAATATAGTCTGCTTTGCTGAGGAGTTGTGGTGGAGGAGCTATTAGGCGGATAGCATCTGCAGTGATCATTTGAACTAATTGATCTTTACAATCGTTGTCAGTATGAACCATCCAGTATTTTAAACTATATTTTACAAGCAAGAAAAAAGTGAAGACAATTTTCTTAATTCACCCACTGATAACATTAGGAATCACAAACACGTGGATATATTTATTTGAGCAATCCTTGCCAACCATTTCCGGGATGAAAATCCTAGAATTCTAAGCCACATCCTGGAATTCCTGAACCATTACCCTGTCTCTTCCGGAGCCAGATTTGCAGTCACTTAAAGACAAGTTAACACGCTTTTTAAACCATTTTTTCATACAAGTTTGTTTTGGCCAGCCATAAAAGGTCTAGAAAAATCGAGTTAGCTATCAATGCTAATCAAAATTTACCTTGTAAAAGACTAACATTTTCTCATGCCCACTACCTGATCTGTGTGTTGTTTTGGCTGCCCAACGATGAACAGCGGTTTGATGCCCGTCTTCTCGACCACAGCACTGTGCCCCCAGGTATGACGTATGAAATGTCTCCTCTGGTTATTTTTTATGGCAGTCATAACTAATGCCACCACTAGGAAGTCTTTCTCGCAAGCACGAACCTCGTTCAGGATAAATTTCACTGCACCGGGATAAGTAAACAGTATGGGTGCTGTTGATTCTGTTTTCAGCTGAAAAAAAAAAAGAAAAACACACGAAGTATATCATTTTAAGAACCACAAAATTGCATACGAAAGTTACTGAAACATTAAACAAAAATATTTTTTTATATTATGCGTATGCATATATTCTTGTGAAAGGAAACAAAGGAACCTGAATAACTTCCTCCTGCCAGAAGAGACTACAAATGTGTAAACAAAAGAAAGAGCAAAGGAGCAAAATAGAAGGAAATACAGTAAATTGTGTTTCACTGTACCCTAGAGCAATTATCTCGCCCGCTTTAACAGCATATACAAACTTATAGATTCGAAACTAGCATGGGGGATGTTATTTCAGCTGTATCATATAAACCTTTCATAATTTACAGACGTGGGCAATATAATCTTTACTGATAAGACATGGAAATTTAAAGACAGCGAATAATACCTCATTGAAAAGTACATATGACGTGTGAGCAGGTGTAACAGATTTGTGAGGAGAAAGAGAGAGAGAGAGAGAGAGAGAGAGAGAGAGAGAGAGAGAGAGAGAGAGAGAGAGAGAGAGAGAGAGAGAGAGAAGCGAGAAGTGAAAAAGATGGCACCGAGACTTAAACTACTAAGAATCGTGACTTGAAAGAAAAAAAAATTCATAAACTATAATTCAGCTATAATTTCGTTCTTCGTACTTCTTTAAACCTTAGTGGTCGATTGGGCAACTATGTTCACAAGCTAACAATGAGATTTACTTTTGAATGAAGAACGCTTTGCGAGCTCTTAAATTTCACTGGATGACAAGCAGCAACAAAATCAGCATAATTAAATCTGAAAGCTCATCGGGACAAAAATATTGGTTGCTGAAAAAATTTAAATGTAAAGGATATTCTACAAGTCAGAAATACGGAAAGAATTGGAGTGCACGAAATAGTTTCCAATGGTATGTAATATATTTATACTCTCTCTCTCTCTCTCTCTCTCTCTCTCTCTCTCTCTGATATTCTAAAAGTCAGAAATACGGAAAAAAATTAAGAGTGCACGGAATACTTTCCAATGATATGTAATATATTTATACTCTCTCTCTCTCTCTCTCTCTCTCTCTCTCTCTCTCTCTCTCTCTCTCTCTCTCTCTCTCTCTCTAAGGGAATCCCACATACTCCCACTATGAACTGAAGAAAAGTTCAGTGCAAATTCATTTTTCCATTCAAGTGTATGTATAACACAAATAAGCACTCAAGAAGCAGCCATTGCTTTATCACGTCCCTTCTCAAGATACCGATAGGCATACGAAATGGCTCTAGCTCCTTGGATTAATTTGAGAGTGCTACATATATTAGTAATAAACAATTTACTGGCGGCATTTTAGCGTGCGGTCTACCTCAGCTTCAAGAACTGTATACTCTAACATGATAAAGTTTATAATTATATATATTATTAATGGCATAGACCTGATTAGCAAAATCATCATCAAAAGAAAAATGATAGCTGCACTTAATCATTAAAATCAGTCATCAAAAATGCTAAGTAGAATAGAGTCTCATTCATGACGGAATTCACTGGTGCTACATGACTGTTGCAGGTAATTTACGCTTTCGTCCTTTATCAATGCACACTTCGAATATCATTTAGGAATGCCACTAACAAATCTGGCGCACCTTTTCTTGGTAACTTCCATATAATGTGATCAAGGTGTGACATGAGGAGAATAGAATGGAATATTAAACTTTGGCCAAAGGCCCAGGGCTGGGACCTATGAGGTCATTCAGCGCTGAAAAGGATATTTAGAGTAGAAAGGTCTGAAAGGTGTAATGGGAGGAAAACCTCGCATTTGCAACTATTGAATCAATTGTTAGGAGAGGGTAGAAAACAAGAAGGAAGAAAGAGAATATAAAAGGAGGTACAGTAAAACGAATGAAAGGGATTGCAGCCAGGGGCCGAGGGCAAGCGGTAAAGAACCTTAAGTAATGCCTACAGCGCACCGCGTGAGATGCACTGACGGCACTATCCCCCCTCGTGTTTCATAAGAGCAATGGCAGCCCGAGCCATCTTTGAAGCCAAAGACTCGAGGACCTTAATTCTAGGTCGGTGTTTTCCTATTATTTTGTTCACAAAAAGAAGGTAGGCTAGAAGTCGCTGCCACTGCTCTTATAAAGCAATAACCACTTTTAAGTACGGAAATGACGTTTGAATTTTTGAATTTTTCGTGCTATTCAGGTGGCGAATCCTTAAAGAATTTGAAATAAGGAATGGCTAATTGAAATACTGTGAACAGTAGGTTAACGAAGTATTACTCCAGTACCTATTAGCATTTTTACACCGCATTTCGGGTGTAATTAGTATTTCGGACTTTTCTTAATTGTTTATCGTTGTGTCTGTCTGTCAATTTGAAGGGGAGGCAGTCGAAGGTACGAATGCTACCCAGCTGTATACATGATCACGTGCACTTCTCTAGAGAGAGAGAGAGAGAGAGAGAGAGAGAGAGAGAGAGAGAGAGAGAGAGAGAGAGAGAGAGAGAGAGAGAGAGAATGCACAAGTTGAAGTTATCGATCAGGAGAAAGCGGTAACCTTGATTTCCGCGCAATCAAGTTATTAGTCTAATGCTACCCAAACCTTTACTAAATTTTTAATTCTAGAGATCACTCCTATGAGTAACTCCTAACAAGAGTAATCTGTAAAAGACCAAAAATTAATTATGTATGCTAGCAATGAACCTCAAAACCTATGAAGGCGGCAGGTTTTCCTTGATCATGAATGGCATGAATTTAAGTATGAATGACCGTTTGAATTTGGTTTCATGCAAAATCAAATAAATCTCGATTTTATAAAAAAAAGTTAATCAACAAAAAAAAGGGGGGGGAGGTGTGAGCCAGTAGCCTCCCATTCACTGCGATGCCCACGAGAGTTCTAGACTTAAGATACTAAAATCTATCAATTTTTCACGTGGTGAGAATGATTATTTCTTAGTACGTTACTGATAGAAAACAAAGCGCACTTAACACTCATAACTCTAATTTCACCTGTTCTAGAACACGGTCATTCACTGAAATGTGCTCTAGAAACAGCAAACCTTACCCTGAAGTTATAGTCCCACGTTTCCAGAAGCTCTCTCCACCCTAGGCTACGCCGGCCGATTTGACGACTTTCGCTAGCCTTGGGCTCGGTGGGAACTTTTAGCAAGACGTAAATGTATGTGTACGTGATGATTAACAAATACAACAAAGCCAAAAGGACAAAGGAAAAATAAATTTCCTTGTTGGCAGCGCAGAATTTCATGGTGATCTGGAAATAAAAATATTAGAGAGAATTGCTAAACTTACGTTAAACATTGGGATTTATCAAGTTGAAGAATGCCACTTGGCTCCGGAAAAAGCAGTATTTCAAGCAAACGGCAGTCACTCACTGCTAGACTAATAAATAGGCTACATCCATGCATACATCTTAAAGGATAGTAGGTTTAAGGGTTTGTGGAAAATGAACATTATCGTACTAAACTAACAAGTTGTTTGAAAAGAAAACTTATCGCTGAAATTTTTCCTGAAAGCCATCCAAGGAAAATAGAATAGAATAAAGAATGTAGGCCAAGCGCTGGGACCTATGACGTCATTCAGCGCTGAAAGGAAAATTGAGAATAAGATGATTTGAAAGGTGTACCAGGAGGAAAGCCTCGCAGTTGCACTGTGGATCAATTGTTATAGAGGGTGGAAATGTTAAGTATACCTTAGTTTAACCAGACCACTGAGCTGATGAACAGCTCTCCTAGGGCTGGCCCGAAGGATTAGACTTATTTTACGTGGCTAAGAACCAGTTGGTTACCTAGCAACGGGACCTACAGCTTATTGTGGAATCCAAACCACATTATACCGAGAAATTAATTTCTATCACCAGAAATAAATTCCTCTAATTCTTCATTGGCCGGTCGGGGGTTCGAACTCGGGCCCTTGAGAGTGCTAGCCGAGAACGGTACCGACCAGTCCAACGACTAACTTATAGAGGGTGGAAAATCAGATGGAAGAAAGAGAATATGAACGGAGGTACAGTATAAGGAACCATCCAAAGAGAAAAGTCTTCTCTCAGATCCTTAAAGGATTCATCAACGATATGAATGAATCTTAAACCACTTCCAGTAGTTAATGCAGACAGTATTAAAAACCGCACTAATACGAAATAAATTCCAAGGATACCACATTCCGCCTCATCCATCATTGCTCACAGATCATTTAACGAGACACCATCAAGACGTGGCGTAAAATATTCTTCCACCTAACAGATTCAGATATGAATACTCCTCTCATCGTTTACTCTTATGAGATCTCGATAAGCTTACTCAGGTACCAGGGTCAGCATTAACTTGATTCTGAGTTCCAACAAGTCCTATTGAATTTTCAATTCTGTTTCTGAAAAAAATCAAGAAAACTGTCTTCCATTTCCTCACTAACGGATCCAGAAAAATTTCAGGGGGGATGGCCACCAATTTTCATATCATACACACACATATACATATAATTTCTTTAATCGATTTTTTATTTTTTCCCCATTTTTATATTTCTTATTTATGTTATCTAAATCTTCAATATTACTGTTTTATCATTATTTTTCAATGGGGTGGGGGCAAGTGTCCAGGTGCTCCCCCACCCCCGCCTTGGATCCGCTAGTGCATTTCCTGACAGGTAACCCATTTTTTTTTTTATCAACTTCACCACATAAAACATCAGTAAGTTGATACAGCTTATTCATAAAAGATGCCACTTTCCGTATTTTCCTATGGCAGTTTCAAAACAACTTCCATTTTTTCCTATTGCGGTATCATGACAAACCAAGCCGTTACTCGAGTTGTTGAAGCCGAATGTTATACCCAGGGGCAGCAACAGGCAAAGCAACCCTGTACAGCAAAGCATATTATAGAGTATAGAATTCAGGTCAAAGGGCAAGGGCTGGGACCTAAGAGGTCATTCAGCCCCGAAACGGAAATTGACAGTAAAAAGGTTTGAAAGGTGAAACAGGAAGAAAAATTCGCAGTTGCTCTATGAATCAACTGTTAGGAGAGGGTGGAAAGGAAGATGGAATTAAGAGAATATGATCGGAGGTACAGTAAAAGGAATGAGAGGGCTTGCAGCTAGGGGCCGAGGGGACGCTGCAAAGAACCTTCGGCCCCTAGCTGCAAGCCCTCTCATTCCTTTTACTGTACCTCCGATCATATTCTCTTATTTCCATCTTCCCATCCACCCTCTCCTGAGAATTGATTTATAGTGCAACTGCGAGGTTTTCCTACTGTTACACCTTTCAAACCTTCTGTACTTTCAGCTTCCCTTTCAGGGCTGAATGACCTCATAGGTCCCAGTGCTTGGCCTCTGGCATAAATTATATATTATATTCTATTCTATTTTTCACTAAACCAGTACTTGTTCAATTTGCCGAAGGAAAATCAAGCAGATAATAGAGTGAGTTGGTGGCCCCCTCCCCGCCCCCAACATCCGTCACTCGCGTCATCTTCCTCACTGCAGTCTTAATTTAATTATCTGAGATATTATCAATTATTCAACCAGCCTCCAATAATTTAATTTACCTCGTAAGGTTATCAATCTAATTCAACTTCCTGGGAAATAGAATGTACCGAGTCGCCAACTGCATCATCATCCCCCCTTCCTTTTAAATCCTGCAATTTTGGCAGCTTGCTTACCAATCGATTGACATCGCAACTCAGTTTCACCCTTCAACACAAGCATTTGCATTCTATATTACTTTATATCTGGTCACTACCGAAAGCGCTCTGTCAAAACGTGTACGACAGAGCCACTGCAATCTCCTGATATTATCGCTGATGCAATCCGAAATACTCATCTCTAATCCTCTTTTCCTCTAACTGGATAATTTAAAGTAATAAAAAACAGCCTTCTACTCTTGCTAGCTGTAATGTAAACATCATCAATAATAGATCAATAATAGAATAGAATATAGAATTTAGTCCAAAGGCCAAGCGCCGGGGCCTTTGAGGTCATTCGGCGCTGAAACGGAAATTGACATTAAAAAGGCTTGAAAGATGCAACATGAGGAAAACCTCGCAGTTGCACAATGAAACAACTGTTAGAGAGGGTGGAAAGTTAAGATGGAAGAAAGAGAATGTGACCGGAGGTACGATTAAAGGAATTTAAAGAGGTTGCAGCTAGGGGCCGAAAGGACGCTGCAAAGAACCGCAAGTAATGCCTACAGTGCGCCAGGTGAAGTGCACTGACGGCGATACCCCCTTAAGGGAACATCGTTAACACCCATATTTTATACCATTTTTTCTTATATAAAACACAATCTGTACTAGAGTAAAGAACTGTAGATTTGGCTCACTCAATATGGAGTTATGCTAATCAACCTTCTCTTCTCCACCGCCCTGATATATACAAGAAAGAAGCAGCTAAGACCACTAATTCAACAATTTTATTTAATTAAGCGCAATAGTTACTAATGTATCCTGTGAAAAATTAAAGACGCACCTGTAACCCAATAAGTTAATAATCTAATAATCACCTACTTCTTTTCTATTTTAACCAGCACACACAAGACCCATTCAGTCTCACTGCCAAGTCTGCACTGAAAAGCGAAACTGATGTCAACTTCCATTTCGTCTGAACTTTAGAATGTCAAAAGAGAAAAGGTATTTTAGGAAAATATGACAACGTAAATTAGCATTGACTGCCTGCTGGGTCAGGTAATAAATCATTACTTCACCTGGAGATTAAGAAATTACGCTCAGACAAATATAAAGTAACGTAATCCATTGAGGCATAGCGTTACGTCAAGTATGGTGATCTTACCCCAGTACATCTGTGGTCGCTGAATTTTATGCTGATTCACACCTGTTCGGAAAAGAACAACCAGGGAGTTAGTCACGGGATCGTGTCAAATCAAATGGCGTAGAATGATGTAAAAAAAAAAAAAAAATTAAAACCCATTTGTATACCTTCAATCAATTGGGAGAGCACCTGAACGTTTAAGCTTAAGATAATGATAGGGTTGCTTCGCTAATGTTGAAAGCAATATTAAATACGTGGGGAAAATAGCGTAGGGGAATAAAGAATGTTATAAAGTATAAGCTAAAAATAGGAGCAACACAAAAGTTGAGTTAGACTCAAACGTAAGTTGGAAAGCATAGATTAAGATTAAGAGGGCGACCATACACGAATCTTGAACAAATTAAGAGGAAAGGGTTGACTCAAGAGAGCACGGCAGTGGCAAGGTGATTTATGATAAAGCATGACGATAAGATAAGAGAGCGCTGAAGCCGCAGCGCATGAGAGTAGAGCGACATTCGAATGGGAAAGCGCTCGGCTGCAGGAGTAAACGAGCAAACTCAGGTTTAGCATTAATCTTGAGCATGATACCTCAAAACATGATCAAGTTAAACAGTTCTGAAGAAGCACAATCGTAAACACACAAAATAAACTTCAAGTGTGTTAGAGTATGCTTCAGTGATAGCAGGTACACTCCTTTCGCTATAAAAGGAATATTAGTGTGAATAGAAAACCTACTCCCTTTATCATGAAACTAAGGGGGAAAATGGAAACTAGAAATTACCACCTAACGAAGCACAATCACCACAGTTCCGTTATGCATTCTGAATTCCATTATGCATTCTGAATTTTTAAAAAAATAAGTCGTAATAGTTATCATCTACTTGAACCTACTTCCTTTAACGTGAAACTAACTTAGGGGAAAAATAGAAACTAGAAATTACTGCCGAACGAAGCACAATCACTAACCAGTCTCGTAGTTCCGTTTTCCAGGTATAACTTCGCATGCCTCTACTATTAGAGTGTCACACGGGTTTGTAGGTCCCACATAACCCCTAGACGGAGTGGGACCGGATTAGTCAATTGTGCGTTAAGGAAGAGTCTATCGATCAACTCGCCAATCAGTATTTGCATCAGGATTAATAGAGAACACTCTATTAATAATGATTTATACAGTTGGCAAAAACTCCTGTGACCACCCGAGGACGACATTGGTGCCGCGTTATTAACCGCGATCCACGAATCAGTATCCTGAAACACTGCAACTGACTGCGGGGCTACATTGAAGCTCGAGAGTCCAACAGACGCTTGGTTGATTTAGATTGAGGCAGCCTTATGCCAAGATGGCTATTGCCCAAAAGGGGCCGGTAGGAGCGCTTAGGTGTTGATGGGAACAAGAGGTCTGGTGAGGAATCCAGTCTCCCAACAAAGGCCGTTAGAACGTACAGATTAAAACCAGTCACTAATCTTCCTGGTATAATAATATTACTTGTAACTGGTGCATATTGGTATGCCAATTGTTCTGTTTTACATTCGGAGGCTACCATTCATTTACGACAATTAACTAAGACTATACAAATCAATTCTATTCTCGGCCTAAGCTAATAAAAGTATACGAAATCATAATCTTAAGCCCATTCTTAGCTGGAACTAGCACTTGAGGTCGAAGACTGACGAATCTTCATCTTAAGGTTAACGTTAAGGTCGAGGAATGGAAAGTCTGACTCCCGCGGTTTCTTAAATACTTCTTAGTGTTTACAATATCTGGATACATTGTTAAAGCAAGCATCTTGCTCCTAGTTGGGGTCTAATTCTAGAAGTGGCTCTTAAGGACATATCTTTCCTGCTTAGAACTCTTCTATATATTATAAGACTGGTTCCCTGTGCAGGTTCATTTAGGACAGCATTCGTGTTCCAGACAGCATGAGTCCTAAGTCTAGACTATACAGTACTTCTGCATAACTTAACTGTTACACAGCACGGTTAGCTTGGCTTTACAATCTTAAGTAGAATTTAACTCAAGATTCGGCACTTTCAAAAAAACTTATGGAAGAATATCGCAAATCTTATCCTACGGATGGTGGTACAATTGCAACCACAAGCGTGCTCAACATGATGCAGTTTACATACCATTAAGTGTTATGGCAACATGTACATTATCAAGTAAGACAAGTGCATACCTTTTACGGGGGAGAAGTGTTGCAATTCAAATGCAAAACAAAGGGAGATACAACACATTCCCTTCTCGCGCAGCCGTTCACATCTCGAACAGTTAGCTTTGTGCTTACTCAACTACACACCTGCATGTAAGTACACTTGATCACAGTCAATCTCAGCTTCGAGTAGCTAACTTAACGTCTTGATAAAATGAAAACCAATTCGTTTTTC
>NC_089763.1:41896968-41921968 GCF_040412425.1 Macrobrachium rosenbergii | reverse complement strand
TAGCAGTCTGCAAGTAAAGGACTAGTATAAAGGCTGATATATAGCACTCCAGTGTTTCCGTTCTGGTGTGTGATTTTATCTTTATTTATATATTCATCACGTTCCATATTTTCGTGATTCAGTTATATATATATATATATATATATATATATATATATATATATATATATATATATATATATATATATATATATATATATGTAACCAGGACAGAATTAACACTTTTTTGAAAGTGTACGTAACGTGCTCCAACGATCTTTATTCATGAAACGGAGGCGTATGAAAGTTCTCTCACGACAACACTTACATCTATTTTCTCTCTCTCTCTCTCTCTCTCTCTCTCTCTCTCTCTGATCGCTTCTCTCTCTCTCTCTCCGTGTATCGCTCTCTCTCTCTCTCTCTCATCGTTTTCTGAAGTTCACCCACCCGAATCGCACTCATTCTCACCAAATCAATTAAATGGACCATTTAAAGAAACGCAATAGTTTCTACAAAAATAGGTTTATTATTCAAATAACCCAACAAGAAATGAATAAAACAAAGCAAAGATTAAAATGCATAATAAATGAATTATCGAGTTAGATAACTAAACTCTGAACTGTAAAACACTTCTGATTAAAGAAGTCTCACTATGGCTAATAGCCTGAAAATATCCAAACTCACACATACTCCCCAAATCAATAATTAGTCATGTCAAAAAAACAGTCTACCACATGTTATTCGAAACAGTCCACACTATCCACTCTGTCCACCGACATCTGTCCACAGACATCTGTCGGAAGAATTAAACATGATAGAAGACTCCCAAAAATATATGAAATGCAAAACACAATAATGGAAAGTGTAAAATGCATAGCCAAGATATGGCAAACGTAACATGTCAAAACAATAATACAAAAGAGGTATGAATATTCATATTAAATCTCCCACACCAGTTCAAAAGTTCATAATGATTAGAAAATCATAGTAAAAATCACAAGTTCAATTTTCTCCCATAAAAACAGAGATTTCAAATTCTACCTTATCTGCCGATTTAAAGCCTGGATCCTCTCCAAAGCTACGTCTAGACAACTGCAGTTCTATCACGTTAATGAACGATCAAACTCACTTTTAGGGCAGATTTTGGCGTAATCTAGATCAAATTAACGCACGTACTCACGAATATACATAACACTTCGGAAGATCACCTGACCGGCAATATTGCTGAGGAATCAAACTATTTGTTGAACACAAAGATTTTACCTCGAGTCTCTCGACCTACTTCCATCTGACTCCATAAATTCTTTCATCACATCTTAAAGCATTGAAGCTATGAAATGCATATATGTGTCCTTTAAAACTGTAGCAGCCATATTTTCTGAAATAGAGCTCGGCCACCACATAAGAGCGTCTCGCTCTCCTTAACGGCAAACTAAAACAAAAGCATATGTATAAAACATAACAGATAGAGCTATGCTCAATCAGCAATGTCTACTGCACTGCAGCTTTAAGGACTGCTCTCATGACGCACTTCCAAAGTCACTGGGGTTGAGTTCTTAGAGCCTTTACATGTAATCTTACAAACACGAATAAGCTTTACTACCCCCACAACAAGAATTATCAGTAAAATAGCTATTAAGACAATTAAAATTGTCGGCATAATATATTCCTGATACTGGAACATCACTGAATCGTCAATGTCTTCCAACGGTGGAACCGTCATTGGCACCTTGGTTGTAGGTACCTCCACTACCAAATGCTCGTTATGCGTATGACGCATAATTATCTTCTCGGAACTGTTGAATACAGCACGGCTAAGTACGAGAAATTCCGTAGACAGGATTCTGCAGGATGAATCAAACAGTTTGGACCTTGAAGAACGAATGACGTCGACTTGTTGCTCTGTCACATCATTGTAACTGCATACTCCTTGCAAAAAACACAGCAGGAAGAGTACTGGTGGACTCAATGTGGTAATCTCGCAGGAACTGTCTAAAGTCACATTCTGTCGGAGTCTGTCTATGAACTAATGATAATTCACAACCACCCACAGACACAACTCGCAACTGGAAAATACTACTGTCACACACACACTTCTCTCTAACTAAAGCACAACTCGTCTTATAATCAACTCCCTGAACCTTGATATTGATCTCCCAAAATGAACATGGTCTCTACTCTATCCCATGTCACTACTGAGTCTCCAAAAACACTCGAAAAAGGTCTAATAACAAAACTAAGAAAAAGTTTCATGTTACTGAACCAAACAAAACCACTAATGCAAAAGTCAACCACTCACAATGTGAACTAATTCCAAGTTTGTATCTCAGAATAATCACATTCAACTCACTACCAAGCACCATAACTCTACGGAACTCACTCATAAAAAAAACCATCCAACAAAAAAAAAATACTCGAGAATCCTATCCAAACACAAAAGGTATCATATCTCGTAAAAGACATGAAAGTTCTACTCCAGTTAGCAAATATTTCGCAACATCTGACTAACTCTCAACAAAATAGCAACTGACGTAATGGCAATCGCTCCCACGATCTTAACAACTACAATTACTCACAACAGCTCCCTTCATTTAAAAAAAAGAAACTGGAAAAAAATCCAAATACTCAAATACGATCTCCCAACCCGAAAAAAATATCAGACTTGTTCGGTCCGATATACTAAGTACCTCCCAAAAAAAAAAATCCTAAATAACACACACATTGCGTCAGATGATGAAATACATCATAACACAATAACACACTAACACACGAGTCAAATCTCGTATGAAATTAGCCCATGTCTCAACTTCCTAAAATCATTCGAAAACAAATGATTAAGAACCTCAACATCCAAAATGAACAAGAGAAAAAAAAAAAAAAAAAAAATATCATATATATACAAATATTAACCCATTTATCCCTCTAACTATATACAAATGTTCCATTACATCCCAACTTTCTTTAACTTCGAAATATGGGTCAATTTCGTCACTCCAGTGTTTACATCTTTAACTACAAATCTATTCCCTCTTTTGATCTCTACAATCTCAAAAGGTCCGTGGAACTTCGGACTTAACTTATAATTCAGATCATTCCGAACATTCACTTTAACAAACACTCTATCACCCATCGAAAAAGCTACTCCCCTCGATTTCGCGTTACTTTTTCTCTACCATTGCACGCGAACTAAGTTCAAGTTCTTTACTGATACGTGCAAATCTTTCTCTCGCTGTATTTATCAATGAAGTGACCGTAACATCACCCTGAACACACTCTGGTAACAAATCAAAAGGTCCTTTCAACTTGTATCCATACAAAGCTTCTGCTGGAGATATCTTAATTGTGCCATTCATCATAGTATTGATACTATGTCGCACTTCATCCAAAGATCTGTCCCAATGTGTATCGGAACCTCCCACCGTCATGCGCAAAGCTTCGATTACTTTCCGATTCGCCCTCTCACACAACCCATTCGCTTCAGGTCTATACGGGATTATAGATACTTTCTTTATCCCCAACAAATTAGCAAGACCGTCTAAAGTCTTATTAATAAACTCCCTACCATTGTCTGTGATCAGACATTCTGGAACACCATATCGACAAATTATCCCCTTAAAAACGCTATAGCAACTTCCTCAGCTGATTTGTATTTCAGTGGGAAAATCTCGACAAAGCGAGTCAACTCATCAACAACTACTAATAAATGTCTATAACCATAAGCGGACTCTGAGAAGTTACCCAGAATATCCATATGCACTCTCTGAAACGGCCTATGTGGTATGGGATATGAACCCAAACGACACGACACTGTCGTCGCTGGCTTATTCGCATTGCAAATAGCACACTTCTTCACAAAGGCTTCTACTGCGGAAAACATATTTTTCCAAAAGAACTTTGACCTGACGTTTTCATACGTCTTGTCTACACCCAAATGAGGAGAACCAAATTTACAATGTACAATGTCTAGAACTTGTGGTACTAGACTCTCTGGCACGATGATTTGTGTAATCTCACCCATGCTTCGAGTACTTCGCAAGTTATACTTAACTTTTCTCACCAATAAATTATTCTCCAACTCTAGACCAGAAAAGGCAACTTATACCCTTTCTTCGGTGAAACTCCCTTAAGAAATGCCTTAGCATCTGACAACAATTTATCTTCATCTTGCTTTTGTTCCAGCAAGCCTATGTCCCAAGTGACATTTTCACCCGTAATATAACACACTGCGTTACTCTCACTATCACGAATAACAATCTCTCCCGAGACTGCCGACTCACTATTTCTCCCCGAAGTATGCACTGTAGGAACGTGTATGTCCTCTACATGCGATCTCTCAGAACTACTAATATCAGAGACATTAGACACCAAATATTTACTCTCTTCTCCCACACAGGATTCGGTGTGTATTTCCTCATCCTCGACCGGAAAATATCTGCTCAATGCATCTGCAACTACATTATGCTTACCTTCAATGTATTTGAGGTTTGCATCAAAATCTCTCAATGTTAGGAACCAACGTGCTCTCTTGGGCGACAAATTTGGCTTATTAAAAGCTCTAACAACGGTTGATGATCTGTAAAAATCTCAACTTTATTTCCCAACAACAACATCTTAAAATGAACAAGGCTAGAGACGACTGCGAAAGCCTCCTTGTCCACAACTGACATCAGCCTTTCGTTACTACCACGCGTTTTGAACTTTTGCTATAAAAAGCAATTGGGTGTAATTTCCCTTCAAATTTCTGCATCAAACACGCACCTATACCTTCCTGACTCGCGTCAGTCACTAAGGTGAACGGTTGACTAAAATCTGAAACTTCAAAACTGGTGGGTTCACCAGAGCGTTCTTAAGCTTCTCAAAAGCTAATTGTTGACTATCACCCCAAACAAACTTAACGTCTTCTCGTAACAAATCTGTCAAAGGAGACGCTATTGTAGAAAAATTCCGCACAAAACGGCGAAAGAAACCCGACATACCTAGGAACGAACGAATCTGTTTCCTGGTTTTGGGAACTGGAAAATTCACAATGGCTTTAACTTTCTCATCATTCACTCTAACTCCCTCTTTAGAGATAACATGTCCTAAATAGACAATTTTCTCTTCAGAAACTCACATTTGGCCAATTTGACCTTTAACCCAGCGAACCGTAATCGCTTAAGGACTTCTTTTAACACCTTTAGATGTTCTTCAATTGTATCTGTGCATATGAGAATGTCATCCATGTACACAAACACCGACTTTCCTAACAAGCCATGAAGTACTGTGTTAACCAGTCTAGTAAATGTTATTGGGGACCCTTGTAATCCAAAAGGCATCCTATTAAACTCGTAATGTCCCTTTGGTACCGAAAATGCTGTATATTTACGGCTACTCACAAAGGGGAACTTGTAAAACCCTTGCATAAGATCTATAGATGAATATATATTCTTGCCACCGATCTCAACAAACAAATCAGGCAAACAAGCTACAGGATATCTATCTGGGCATGTTTTTTCATTCAATTTACGAAAATCTACACAAACTCTGATACTACCGTCTTTCTTAGGAACTGCAAGCAAAGGAAAATTAAACGGAGAATTGACGGTCTGATAATGCCTTCCGACTCCCACTTCTGAACTTCTTTTTCTACTTCTTCTCTGATCTTAAAAGGAATTGATATGCTGGAATATATATGGGATTTGTACCCTTTTCTAGGCGGATTGAATGTTCTAAAACATCTGTAACTCCTAATTTATCTCCCTTCAAAGCAATAATATCTAGATATTCTTTCAACACTTTCTCTACTTTATCTGAATACTCAGGATAATCAACTTTAGCCAAGTGTTCATGTAGAACCTGACTTCGGAACTGTTGCTCCTCGTTAGGAAACATATTCCCGTCTCCACAAAAACTCACTAATTTATGCTCTTCATTAAACTCTTCAAAATCAATTACATAAGTACCCTTGTGATATTTTTTCACTGAGTCTTGATAGCTAACTAATTCTACTGAAGTCACGCCTGCGACTGAAATTTCATTCACTGACACCGTACTCACAACGTCTTTGAATTTCTCGGTTCCCTCAACAACGCACACTTGA
Source organism: Macrobrachium rosenbergii (assembly GCF_040412425.1). Lineage (NCBI taxonomy): Eukaryota > Metazoa > Arthropoda > Malacostraca > Decapoda > Palaemonidae > Macrobrachium > Macrobrachium rosenbergii. Next base: position 41,915,910 of record NC_089763.1, on the reverse strand, counting down.
GAAGGAAACTTTTTCTCTTTCAGCGACACTTTAACTAATGTAGGAACTCGCGGTTGCAATTCAACATCTTCCAACAAAATCCTTTGAAAGATCTCTTGCGGAATATCTTCACTCTCTAATGAATGTGTTACACATGTCTCAGACTGTGTCTTAAGTTTCTCACAAGTTTTTTTCCTGTGTATATATGGAACAAAACAACCTGACTCACCTATTGTAATCCCCTGAACTCCCGTAAGAATGTTGATGTTATGTCGCATACAAGAAGGGTGTCCTAGCAAAACCATTTCACCTAAGGCTAATCCTTCTATGACCAAAAATGATTCTACTATTGTCTTTCCACCGATACAAAGCGTAAGAAATGACGAACCTAAAATATTCAGTTTCCTCGCTTGTACATCACACACTGTCTCACTAGAAGGGACTAATTTGCACTCTGGAAACCTCGAGTGAAAAAGGTCAGCATTTACTAAGTTAACTGAGCTACCAGAATCAATGAAAATATGAATTTCATTGCCATTAGAGAATCCACGTACAATCGGCCTAGGTTCTAGTGACTCTACGACCTGATTAGTCATTATCCTGTGTCCGTTTTCGAACTTATCTTGTGAAAATTCTGCTGTTCCTTTGTGTATCTAGAACTTGCATCATGTGGAATTCTCCTGTCATATCTAGACAAAACTCCCCGTGACTTCCCTGAATAATCTCTACTCTTTGTGGCTGGGCAAAATCTCCATCCATGATCTGAAGATTTGCAAACTGAACAATATCTCACTCTGCAATTTGATTTACTATGGCCTATTTTATCACAATTAAAACAACGTATCGTTGTGACTGATCTCTCTGGAATTTTCTTCGATTCTACTCGTGCACATGTCTTCGCTGTTGCATCATTTCCCGAATGCGAGCGACTATCATTATTCTGTGGTTTGGAAACCGCAGCTGACATCTTTGCACCTCCCTGTACAAAACTACTGTCCAGTGTCGGGCATTTTGCTAGATTTTTGTTAATCTGTGCAAACAAAAAGGATTCGTCTGTATCCTGATCAATTCTCTTATCAAAACTATCTACAATTACATCTGGGACCGACGTTAAAAGGCAAGCAAAGTGTAACAATCTTTCAAAATTATCTAAGGAGATATTATTTCCAGTTACCCATGGAGAACCTGTTATAGATTTCTTTAATTCAACTACTGCATCAAATAAATTCGCACTGTATGTGACTAGTGAATCATTGCCCTTCTTTATTTTGAGAAACTCTCGCAAATTCCGAACTGCATTCACGTTGAACTCCGCCATAAGTAGCTCGTAGAAATTTCTGCAGTTCATTCCAAGTTTTACACCTTCTGAACCCGAAACTGCGTGTGCTCGTTCCCAATATCTCCTTTATCTAAATCCAGAAATGATTTAGCCTCTGTTAAAGCTTCAGCGCCATTCGTAATTTTCTTGGAATTCAGATAATTGTTCACTGACTCAATGAAAGTTTCTATATTTTGGGTTGGCTTCCCATCAACTAACCCTTTAAAATTATTAATTCCCGCACAAATGTTCGTCACTTTATGCACCACAATTGATTGGGATGTGCTTGCTGCATCGTCCGGCATTTTGTGAGTAATCACACGCCCTGAGCGTAACAACATAAAAAGAGAAACCAAAAAGAACACTAGAGAAAGGCACAAGTTACCCCCTCTAAAAGAAGAACAGAAAACGGCGTTCTGCGCAACTTACGAGAATGGGGTACTTACCAATTTTGAAACAGAAAACGAAGTACCTATCTCTCAACTTGCTAACCTGTGACGTCACCTACTGACGACTCAAAAAAGCAAAAAAAAAAACACCCAGCGTTTCTAGTTGAATCATCACTTTGCGTAATTAACTCACAATCGCCACTATTCACACTTATTTGGGTATTTTGTTAACCCCAAAATTGCTCTAGAGATCATCCAGATCTATTTCACAACTCCCCACTCCCAGTACTCGAATAGAAACGGAAAAAAGAAGAAAGGTTCCCCAGATTACACACGTAATCACGACCCACTATGTAAGTCGCATCTTAAGACTGAGGTTAACCACTCAGGTGACGTCACGGCCCCGTCGCCTTGGGTATCAACGTTATCAATTAGTCTATTAGTAATCTCCCTCTTTCGCCATCATTAAAGACATTAAAATCATGCTGCCACCATTTAAAATCAAAAGACACCCGCTGCCGCCATTTCATTCAGACACCGCTGCCACCATTTAATTCTGTAACGAGGACAGAATTAACACTTTTTGAAAGTGTACGTAACGTGCTCCAACGATCTTTATTCATGAAACGGAGGCGTATGAAAGTTCTCTCACGACAACACTTACATCTATTTTTCTCCTCTCTCTCTCTCTCTCTCTCTCTCACCTCTCTCTCTCTCTCTCTCTCTCTGTATCACCTCTCTCTCTCTCTCTGTGTATCGCCTCTCTCTCTCTCAAAGTTCACCCACCCGAATCGCACTCATTCTCACCAAATCAATTAAATGGACCATTTAAAGAAACGCAATAGTTTCTACAAAAATAGGTTTATTATTCAAATAACCCAACAAGAAATGAATAAAACAAAGCAAAGATTAAAATGCATAATAAATGAATTATCGAGTTAGATAACTAAACTCTGAACTGTAAAACACTTCTGATTAAAGAAGTCTCACTATGGCTAATAGCCTGAAAATATCCAAACTCACACATACTCCCCAAATCAATAATTAGTCATGTCAAAAACAGTCTACCACATGTTATTCGAAACAGTCCACACTATCCACTTTGTCCACCGACATCTGTCCACAGACATCTGTCGGAAGAATTCAAACATGATAGAAAACTCCCAAAAATATATGAAATGCAAAACACAATAATGGAAAGTGTAAAATGCATAGCCAAGATATGGCAAACGTAACATGACAAAATAATAATACAAAAGAGGTATGAATATTCATATTAAATCTCCCACACCAGTTCAAAAGTTCATAATGATTAGAAAATCATGGTAAAAATCACAAGTTCAATTTTCTCCCATAAAAACAGAGATTTCAAATTCTACCTTATCTGCCGATTCAAAGCCTGGATCCTCTCCAAAGCTACGTCTAGACAACTGCAGTTCTATCACGTTAATGAACGATCAAACTCACTTTTAGGGCAGATTTTGGCATAATCTAGATCAAATTAACGCACGTACTCACGAATATACATAACACTTCGGAAGATCACCTGACCTGGCAATATTGCTGAGGAATCAAACTATTTGTTGAACACAAAGATTTTACCTCGAGTCTCTCGACCTACTTCCATCTGACTCCATAAATTCTTTCATCACATCTTAAAGCATTGAAGCTATGAAATGCATATATGTGTCCTTTAAAATTTGTAGCAGCTATATTTTCTGAAATATATATATATATATATATATATATATATATATATATATATATATATATATATATATATATATATATATATATATATATATATATATATATATATATATATATATATACATAATATAAACCATATTTACATGCAAAATTTACTTAAAAACGAAGTCACTTGTAAATAAAAGCAATGTGGACAGTAAAAATGAATATGTCCACTCACAGGATTAACCTTATCCTGGCAGTTAATCCTGAAAGTGTATATATTTGGATTAGGATTAAATATGATCCTTCGGCAGGATGGGAAAGGTGTCAACGCCGCTAATCATAGGAAAGTCTCGACCTTTATAGCTAGAGTATAATTAGCAGCTCAATACAAACTCTTCTTTTCCGGAATATAAAACCTCTTGTTTTGGTATTGATAATTATGATTCTAAGATGCTTCGTTGTAATCAGGCAAACATCCGATCTACAGCATAGAGCACATATAATCGTATAGATGGATATAAATAGAATATCGGATTTACGCTAAAGGCCAAGCGCTGGGACCTATGAGGTCATTCAGCACTGAAACAGAAATTGACAGTAAGGAGGTTTGAAAGGTGTAACAGGAGGAAAACCCCTCTCAGCTGCGCTAAGGAACAATTGTTAGGAGAGGGTGAAAAGAAAGATGGAAGCAAGAGACCTGAACGGAGTTACAGTAAAAGGTATTTAAAATCATATAGAACAGAACTTTATCTTTACATATAATTGGGGAAATGCCATCCACTAGCAATGACTCTTGAAAGAGAATCAATATACGGTTTCTTATCCTCTGTTAGGTAGCCTTTTTTTTTCATAGAGGTGACCTGTCCTTGGTTTACAACCTGTGAATTATGGGCTATGGCTCAATTTGCGCGTCGACTCAGGTTCTGGCCCGATGCCCTCCCCCCCCCTATTTTAGTGGGTCCTGGTTAAACCACAAAGAATTTTTCTTTCCTGATGACCTTTGTCTCTGGCATGTGCTACTAATTTGTTTGCCAGGTTTTAATTTCAAGAATTTTAAGATAGTATCTTAGTACATAGAAAAGACTGTGCTCATTGTAATGTGGTTACTTTAAATCCTCCAATGAAAACTTACAATTGAAAACAGCGATGAAAGTTCGTTCCTTCTCTAAACAAAGTTTTTCATTACTTATGCTTCTAAAAGTTTTTTTAAAATAATTTTGTTGATTTTATTTCGCAAATTATTTATTATTGACAATGGATGTCCTTTCCCCTATTATTTGTAAAGATAAATATATATTTCTTTTTGTTACCTGGATGGAAAGAAAAGTCAAAATGACCAGTATAACAACACGAGTTTTTATATTCCTATCAAAACAAGGATTTCCATCCCACCTGTCAATCTTCTTTTTTAGATTAATGCACAGCACATGATGCATCTTTCTTATATAACTCTATAGAAATCAAGGCAACAAGGATTTGAAATGAGTATCGATAACTAAAATATCAAATGACAAATGTAAAAATAGAAAACAGTAGAGAAAATTTTCATTAAAAGTCTTAGAAAACTGCGTTCAGTTAAATTACAATAAACTGATTTGATCCAAACAGTAACAAGCATTCTCTGAACGTCCCGAGTTATGGTATTCAACTAGTGAAAACTGCTGTTTAACTCATTCTGGGCAAAGAATCTTTTAATTGAAAGTCTAGCTAAAACCGGTAACACTAAAGAATGCCCATATTCGATTTTAAAATGACCGGAGCTATAAGTAATATTCTAAATTATACAGACTATCGATGTTCTGAATTTAAGATATAGGTTTAATCGAGAATATCATATCGATATGAACCTTCGTATCAACGAAACTTTCGTGAATTAAATTATCTTGGTTCCATTAGAACAAAATTTAACTCGCAGTGAAGACTGAAAAGTTAATTCAGCTGCTAAGCATGATGTAACTCATGCAACTTTTAAGTTCAGCCTTCCCCCTCCCCCTCTCCCACACACCCACACCCACACCACTGTCCACACACAGAGAGAGAGAGAGAGAGAGAGAGAGAGAGAGAGAAAGAGAGAGTACATACGTCACCATATTTACATGCAAAAATTACTTAAAAACGAAGTCACTTGTAAATAAAAGCAAATAGCCGGACAGTACGCTCGAATATGTCCACTCACAGGATTAACCTTAACCTCGCAGTTAATCCTGAAAGTGTACCTTTTTGGATTAGGATTAAATACCTCCTTCGGCAGGATGGGAAAGGTGTCAACGCCGCTAATCATAGGAAAGTCTCGACTTTTCGTAGCTAGAGTATAATTAGCAGCTCAATACAAAATCTTCTTTCCGGAATATAAAACCTCTTGTTTTGGTATTGATAATTATGATTCTAAGATGCTTCGTTGTAATCAGGCAACACATCCGATCTACAGCATAGAGCACATATAATCGTATAGATGGATATAAATAGAATATCGGATTTACGCCAAAGGCCAAGCGCTGGGACCTATGAGGTCATTCAGCACTGAAACAGAAATTGACAGTGAAAAGGTTTGAAAGGTGTAACAGGAGGAAAACCCCTCTCAGCTGCGCTAAGGAACAATTGTTAGGAGAGGGTGAAAAGAAAGATGGAAGCAAGAGATCTGAACGGAGTTACAGTAAAAGGTATTTAATCATATAGAACAGAACTTTATCTTTACATATAATTGGGGAAATGCCATCCACTAGCAATGACTCTTGAAAGAGAATCAATATACGGTTTCTTATCCTCTTATCCTCTGCTAGGTAAGCTTTTTTTTTTTTTTATAGAGGTGACCTGTCCTTGGTTTACAACCTGTGAATTATGGGCTATGGCTCAATTTGCGCGTCGACTCAAGTTCTGGCCCGATGGCCTCCCCCCCTATCTTAGTGGGTCCTGGTTAAACCACAAAGAATTTTTTTTTCCCGATGGCCTTTGTCTCTGGCATGTGCTACTTGTTTGCCAGGTTTTAATTTCAAGAATTTTTAAGATAGTATCTTAGTACATAGAAAAGACTGTGCTCATTGTAATGTGGTTACTTTAAATCCTCCAATGAAAACTTACAATTGAAAACAGCGATGAAAGTTCGTTCCTTCTCTAAACAAAGTTTTTCATTACTTATGCTTCTAAAAGTTTTTTTAAAATAATTTTGTTGATTTTATTTCGCAAATTATTTATTATTGACAATGGATGTCCTTTCCCCTATTATTTGTAAAGATAAATATGTATTTCTTTTTGTTACCGGGATGGAAAGAAAAGTCAAAATGACCAGTATAACAACACGAGTTTTTATATTCCTATCAAAACAAGGATTTCCATCCCACCTGTCAATCTTCTTTTTAGATTAATGCACAGCACATGATGCATCTTTCTTATATAACTCTATAGAAATCAAGGCAATAAGGATTTGAAATGAGTATCGATAACTAAAATATCAAATGACAAATGTAAAAATAGAAAACAGTAGAGAAAATTTTAATTAAAAGTCTTAGAAAACTGCGTTCAGTTAAATTACAATAAACTGATTTGATCCAAACAGTAAGAAGCACTCTCTGAACGTCCCGAGTTATGTTATTCAACTAGTGAAAACTGCTGTTTAACTCATTCTGGGCAACGAATCTTTAATTGAAAGTCTAGCTAAAACCGGTAACACTAAAGAATGCCCATATTCGATTTTAAAATGACCGGAGCTATAAGTAGCTATTCTAAATTATACAGACTATCGATGTTCTGAATTTAAGATATAGGTTTAATCGAGAATATCATATCGATATGAACCTTCGTATCAACGAAACTTTCGTGAATTAAATTATCTTGATTCCATTAGAACAAAATTTAACTCGCAGTGAAGACTGAAAAGCGCAGCTGCTACATGATATAACTCATGCAACTTTTAAGTTCAGCCTTCCCCGACCCCCCCCCCTCCCCCACACACACCCACACCCACACCCACACACACACACACAGAGAGAGAGAGAGAGAGAGAGAGAGAGAGAGAGAGAGAGAGAGAGAGAGAGAGAGAGAGAGAGAGAGAGAAGCTTTTAGTTAAATACATAATGAACTTTTATTTAGCAAAAATGACACTATTCTTTTGAGTTATTTTTCCAGAAAACTTTTAATAAATTAGACAAACACTTCAAGAGGAAATATTGGGAAAACCCGTTGAAACAAATCGATATCTAAAACATACAAGGGATCGTTAAATCCTTGGGTTTACTTCTAACTCGAGTGTAATGAAGGGCGATGATCAAGGAATGTACAGTTACTCAATTCCTTTTGCCTTATTTATCAACGACAGCGGTTTGCAAGCCCTGAGCTTAACCAATCTCTCTTACAAATATGCCATTGGCAAGACTTACCAACTATAGTGACAGCCCAGGAAGCAGCACATTTAACAACGTTGGGAAAAAAGTATTTCCTAATTATTCTTGTTATTAAAAATATACACAAGAGAAAAATAATTTACAGGAAAGCTGTACCTAAGTATCTGGGCTTCTGCTTGAAATGTTACGAAACATCTGAATGTATAGAAATCTTTAAAAGTGAAGAAATTTGATTTTAAAAAAGTTATTGCATTATCCCAACATTAAATGAACATTGGACATTTTTATACTAAACCCGCAACCTTGTAAATAGGATTTGGAAAATATCTTAAAGTTATAAAATAATGAAATGAATATCTACGTCAACAAAACTACTAGCGTCGTCCAAAACAAGAACAAATGATAAAGGTCATTAACGGTTGAACAGTTCAAAGTAACATAGTTTGCCTTCATATAAAGAAAGAAAACGAAGATAAGTTACGTTCTTTATTTATTTATCAGGCAGACTATTGTAAAATACACGCTTGCGTAGCACATGATAAATTCCTTTTCGGTTAACTTATGATACCTTATCTCATGTAGTACTTAGTCCATATAGCCAATGAAATTAAGACTGCGCCTTTTACACTGCAGCTTACGTTGATGAATCGTTGAAATAAATCCAATAAAACTTTACTATAGTTTTGCACGTTGAGACAATGGGGATTTTCACGATATGATTATGTGACACTTCTAAATTTTACAGTCGCAATCTTTTCCATATTAACACTACATTGAATTCAATGTTTACCACATATCCGAGGACAAAATTCAATTTAAACCTAAGCTGTGACGTGACTATAGTTGGGCAGAACTAATATTCGCAGTTACTAGATTTTTAAATACAAAAAAGTAGCCTCTGTAAAGTTCAGCCTTACATAAACGAGAAAAGTCTTCCATTAATGAGAGTGAGTTCATGGTTAACGGTCATGTCTGATAAACTTTTATGCTTTAGAAACTTTAAACGAATCTAAAGAGTAACTAATCTTAGTAACAACCGAAAACTAAGCAAGTTATGATTAGTAGAAAACAATTGTTAACTGATAGTACTGATCTTATCACCTTTTACTTTGAATTTTTAATTATAGTTTTCACTATAAATTTTTGCGTCAATAATATGGATAAATAGAAGAAAATACCGTAATTCCTTCACTAGGACTTCTAAATTAAATTTTCCTAGTAGTTCTTGTTCTCACTTAAGTTAGAAGCAACTGGCAATCTCTATTCGTTTCTGCCATATCATAACGTATTCACTAAGTTTGGTATTTTCTTGACTTTACAATTACTGTCATAAATGCTGAAAAAACCTGTGGAAAACTCGAATAGACAGGTAATTAGTAGGCTGGTCAGTCAACAACATTATCAAGGATAGTTAAAGATTTTCAACATCATCATCAAGGCTAGTTATTTTCACCAAGCTTACTGCTTTTACGACCTTTAAAATGGTGATCATGAATGCATTGAATTGTTAAAAGCTTTAGGGAAATACTGATCCTTAATGTACTGAATGGGGAAAAACTAAGCAAAGGGTCTATTGACAGGTCAAGTCATCATCACGGTCAGTTTTCACTCTTTCCTCTCCACCTTTATTTAATCAACGCATGTGCGTTTGGAAGGAATGGGTTTCCTTAAAGCAGGAACTGAAATGCATTTTGCCTACGCCATACGATAGTCAGTACAAGGGGTCTTTCATTTATTTAACTGCAAAAGCATTTCACAGTGGCTTCGACTGTGTATTGTTAATAATAATAATAATAATAATAATAATAATAATAATAATAATAATAATAATAATAATAACAATGATAATAATAATAATAATAATAATAATAATAATAATAATAATAATAATAATAATAATAATAATTTATTGATCAATTTAATCGTCTTTGTAGGGTGACTCAAAATAAGGATTTGACAATTATGAAACTGTTACACTTTCTGCTCTTCGCTCCAGATACTACCTAAAGACCTCTGGTAAAATCTCTGCAAACAGTCAGGATATGTTCAGCCACATGTTAGAGTTAATGCAAAGTCGCTGTCCCACCGACTATCATTCCATGATAAGGTTTCTTGTCTTCGAAAGTACTTTAAGGAGCCAAAACAAAAACATTTCTCATGTAACAACGGAGGAAATAATTTCGTAAATGCCTATTCTTCCTTGATCTTTTATCCTCCCCTTTGAACTTTTATCCTAAATTCAATCGAGACACTTGATAAAAGGAATTATATTCGTTTAGTATTTTATAACATTCAAGCAATCTTAACCCAAGATATGCATGTTTTCCACATTTTGTACAATTGTTTATAGGGCTAATATCTTTACATATGACAGGGCAAACAGTCACTGGCTCTAAATGTTAACTGTACTTTTTTCACAGCCTTAATTTTTATTGGCCTACAATAAAAGTGACAAGGTGGTATTCATAAGATGTAAGGTGTTAATCATCAAACATTTATTCCTTTTTTTCACCTTTCAACTGCACCATAATACAAACCAGTGCAATTAGCATTACAAAAACTAAAAGCTAGGTAAGTGGACATTTACAGGAATTGGCAGTCGGCTCTATTTGATAATGATTGCAGAACTGTTGATTTTCAGGTAATCTTAAGACGGAAGAAATTCCCATCGCTTTGATATTATACAATTGCAATTATAAATAAACTACGAAATGTGAACAACGTAGGAAGGGGTACATCAATTTCGTATCAGAGAATTAAAAGAAAATTTCTAACAATTTGTAATAAATATGAAATGGAATGGAATGGAATATAAAATTTAAGCATAAAGGCGAAGCACTGGGACCTATGAAGTCATTCAACATAAGGGGAAATTGAGAGCAAGCAGGTTTGAAAGGGTGTAACAGGAGGAAAACATTGAAGTTGCACTATGAAACAATTGTTTGGAGTAGGTGGACAGTAAGATGGAGGCAAGATAATATGAATGGGCGTACAATAAAAGGACTGAAAGCGGTCGCAGCTAGAGGCAGAAGGGACGATACAAAGAACCTCGAGTAAAACGTCTACAGTACAATTAGTTAATTTCTACAGGTTCATAATCGACTGACGACGTAACTGTTTGTTTTTGATTCGTTTGGCACCACTGAGGACTCAAGGCAGTTCCTCCTCGATTTAACCAAGTAAAAAAAAAAAAAAAATGCGCCGATGTTTCTTCGGCGCAATCGAGTTTTCTGAACAGCCGCTACAGAAAACAGATCTATCTTTCGGTGGTCTCGGTATAATGTATGACCGCGGCCCATGAAACTTTAACCACGGACAGGTGGTGGACTATTCTATATCGTTGCCAGAAGCACGATTATGGCTAACTTTAACCCTAGATAAAATAAAAATTACTGAGGTTAGAGGGCTGCAATTTGGTATGTTTGATGACAGTTGGGTGGATGGTCAACATAACAATTGCAGCCCTCTAGCCTCAAGTGGTTTTTAAGATCTGAGGGCTGTCAGGAAAAGCGCAGACAGAAAAAAGTGCGGACAGAATAAAGTGCGGACGAACAGACAAAGCTGGAACAATATTTTCTTTTACAGAAAACTAAAAGGAAAATGCTCTATACATACCGTCCCATTTACCTTGTCCTGAGGACCAACATAAAATTATTATATTTATAAGTCATTAACACAGAATTCAACCAATTATTGCTACCTAGTACAAGGAACCTTCTGAAAATTACGAACTACACTTGTAAATGAACCAATTATTGCCACCTAGTGCAAGGAATCTTCCTGAAAATTACGAACTGCCAAAAGTTCTTTACATATTCCACAGCTGTCAGAAACGTACATTTAAAAGAGCATCGCTATTTAGTACGAGCGGCAGACACAGAAATTAAAATCTAACAAAAATGAAGAAGCACATGATCTCTTGCAACAGCAATTACATGACAACTAGAATGATTATCAAAGACAACCTTGCGTTTTACTCCTCAAAATACACATTAGTATTTACTCCTGCCACTCCTCACTATTACCACACTCCTTCCTAAGAATATGTGAACTTTAACATTCACAGTCGCCACCAATTTAAAGAAGATAATGGCGCTTCTAAACATATACTTATCCTGCACTACACCAGTAGACAAAAACACAAGTTCCTTTCCTTCCAGAGAACGTGGAAATGTTAACGCTGAGAGGGTCAGTTTTCAAAGTGACAGCGAGAGGGAAAGCGAATGATTGACTTAACTAGCATATTTACTGAAGAGATCACTTTCCAGCTTGTAAGTGGCAGTGTTCGCTACTTACGCAAAGAGTATAAACACACCTGCTGCTGCTGGTGTGTTATCGTCGATGACTGGAAATATTGAAATTACAATTCGCTTTATCTTTTTATTGAAGCAATAAAACAACTCCCCCGCAGGGCGGTAGCGCCGTCAGTTCACCTCACGGGCTGCGATGTAGGCATTACTCAAGGTTCTTTGCAGCATCCCTTCGGCCCCTAGCTGCAACCCCTTTCATTCCTTTTACTGTACCTCCATTCATATTATCTTTCTTCCATCTCGCCATCCACCTTCTCTTAACAATTATTTCATAGTGCAACTGCGAGGTTTCCCCACCCCCGTTATACCTTTCAGATCTACCTAGTCTCAATTTTCTATTCAGCGCTGAATGACCTCATAGGTCCCAGTGCTTGGCCTTTGGCCTAAACTCTATATTCAATTAAATTCAATAAAACAACTCAGCATATACAAATACAGAGGAATAAATGTTTAGAATTATGGGTGTCACTTTTCTCTACATAAAATTCTTAGGGAACACTGCATATGTTCCAAGTATGAAAGTCACCATACAACATCACAAAAAGTGAGCATTTATTTTTGGAAGCACTATAGCTACTATACCTTTAGAAATTAAGTTACAGACATTTTATGACTCACGGCTTCACTATAATACGAAACACAATACGAAAGCAGAAGGGAAGAAAAATTATCAGTGAAAGTGGGCAAATAATCGTGAAAAAATATATGAGCTTTAATTTTATTCTTTCCCTTTTACTTCTTTATTCCTTCTTCAAGACCCTCCCTCAATCGCCCCCCGTCCTCTCTCTCTCTCTCTCTCTCTCTCTCTCTCTCTCTCTTCTCGTCGGTGAGTGGGCTTTCTGTCTGTTCCACTTCCAATAAAGTATGGAAGACCTCGGGCAAACACGAACACCTGAAAAAAAAAGAGGTTCAGTTAGTCATGTTTCACTGGATAGAGACAAAAGTGTTCGACCAATCAAAATTGATGGAACTGGGACTTTATGGTCGCACCTGGAGTTGTCTGAAAATCGACACTTATCAACGTCATTTTCAAAGTTTATTTCTGAAGACCTTTGAAGACTCTTTCTCTCTCTCTCTCTCTCTCTCTCTCTCTCTCTCTCTCTCTCTCTCTCTCTCTCTCTCTCTATATATATATATATATATATATATATATAATATATATATATACACACATACACACACAATATATATAGATACAAAGACAGCGATAAATAAATAGATAGATAGACATAGATAGATAAAGATATAAATATATAAACAGACAGACAGCAATATAGATATACATATAAATATGTATAAATATATATACATATACATACATATATACATACATACATACATACATATATAAATATATATATATATATATATATATATATATATATATATATATATATATATATATATATATATATATATATATATATATATATATATATATATATATATATATATAGAGAGAGAGAGAGAGAGAGAGAGAGAGAGAGAGAGAGAGAGAGAGAGAGAGAGAGAGACTTACCATTTACAGTCCAATACAAAACAATTTCATCCACTGAAAAATAACACGCTGACAACAGAGATCACCTCTTTATCCATTTAAAATCCGAGGAATATAAATAAATAAAAAAAGTCTAAAAAAAAAAGAAAACACAAAAGTCTAAGCACAGCCAAGGGGGACAATTCGGAATTAAACCGCCGGTGTGCCAAAGCCTTATTTATATATATATACAAAGGCTTCTTCATAAAACCCGATTTTGTTCCCGTATCGAGCGGAAATGATTTACAGCGACGCAGTGAATTAAATATTTATCTATTTCCTCTCAGTCTGCTTCCCCCATCATACGCTCGTCGACTCGATGGATTTCTGGTTATAATCTACGAAGGTATATTGTCATTACGATTAAAAAAAGGACTATATTTATGTATAGATAGGTATTTATCGCCATATTCAATTTCACGATACAGTACCGTTATATATCCAGAGATATAAATATGTAAAAAAATACAAAGGTTCAGGAACGACCATAAAAAAGACATACGTTTGAGAATCTATAAAAATATATTTTAAATACGATAAAAAATGCCTATATTTATAAATACACACACACACATATATTTATAAATTTTAAATATAAATATACATATATGTATATAAATATATAAATATATATATGTACACACACATATATACACACACACACACACATATATATATATATATAAATATAAATATACATATATATTATACATAATATAAATATAAATATAAATATACATATATAAATATAAATATATGTATGTATGTATATATATAATATATGTATATATCATAAAGTTCAATTTCACGATGCCGTAATATTATAAATCCAGAGATATACATATGAATAAAATACAAAGGTTCGGGAACGTTTATTAAAAAGACATACGTTTGAGAATCTATAAAAATATATTTTGATTACGATAAAAAATGACAAAATCTATAAATTTAGTAATATATAGTTATATATCACCATATTCAATTTCACAATGCAGTAATGCTCTAAACCAGAGATATCTATATATATAAAACACAAAAGTTCAGAAAGTTAAATAAAAAAAAATGACAGAGTTTTAAGATGAAAAGACAGAGACGAAGAATGGCAAAGAAGTTAAAACATTATTATTCTCGTATCTCTCATTCTCACGCCTGATACATTCTAAAACATTATTCCCTTTTTTCATGAAAAAAAAAAACCATTCAATCAGCAAACCATCTTGTACACCATACATCAACATGTCATCATACTTTTATAAATTTTATCATTAGCTTTTTCTAGGTCCTTTCATACCATAAAATAGCCATTTTTCCTTCCTCTCAAACTTTTCAAATAACCATTTCATTGGAAACAACTGATACACAACCTACAACCTCTTCCTCGTCAAATCCCACAATGTTCTTCCCCGATTACCACCATGGAAGACTGCAATATCTGCAAAAATACAAAGCTGAGAAAAATGGTAGCTACTCCCTTGCCTTACTACTGATTTTGCAGATACTACAAATTGGACCCCCTAAATACTCGTGGAAAGCATTGAAGAATCATTCTGAAACTGCAGTAACTTGTGGATTAGTGTTTCACGAGCCCAGTAGGAGGCATGTCTCAATTTCAAAAATTTTGCAGATACTGCATTTTTCCATTTTATGGCAGCACTCCCTCATATTTAAAGAGACAGATCTGAGGAATATTATAAGAAAGGCGGATAACCAATAATTATGTTTTACTTTCTACCAACTCGATTTTCTTCGTATATAAAATTCTTCTCGTATATTTGGCAGGAAATGGTATAAAATAATTCTAAATGGCACACGGCTAAAATGGAAATGTGCTACTTTCTGGAATCAACCGTTGCATAGATTTGTGGCTAAAGTGAACGTGCGAGCACATGCATACACATGTGTACATGTGTGTGTGTATATATATAGTATATATATATATATATATGTGTGTGTGTATATATATCTATATATATAAAGATATACATACATAATAAAGTACTTAGTTTTCTTAGTCACAGATTTTCAGCCTTCGACTTATTCCATTCTTTTCATTTTCGTCGAATATTGAAAAAATCCCCAGTGAACACACAAACACACACAGAAACACACACACACATGTGCACAAGGAAAAAAATGACTATAGTGCATATCGGGTAGAAAATGTCAAAGGGGTGGGTGCCCTGGAGGGGTGACCAAGAGGCTGAGAGAGAGAGAGAGAGAGAGAGAGAGAGAGAGAGAGAGAGAGAGAGAGAATCGATGTTTGGGGCGAGTTCGGGTCCCCATTGGGTTTCCAGGGGGCTGCGTCCGTTGAAAAGGATACCCGACGAAGGAACCCAAACTTTTGTTTGGCTGCACTCGGCTGTAATCGGGCGTGCGCTTCCCGTAGGCTAATTTCGCCTTCTCTCTGGTGACAAAGATGCATGAAATGAAAAATGAAGGGAAAAACAGATAATAGGTGTGTGTGTGTGTTTGTGTTTGTTTGTTTGTGTGCTTGTTTGCGTGTTTTTGAGCAGTCAGTAAACACTGCTGTATCTGATCTGAATGAATTTTAATAACGTGAAAATATTTTTAATGGCATATATAAACAGGTCTTGGGTTTGACTTTGAAATAGAAAAAACTTATTTTTTCAGAAATCACAAATATACTTGTAAAAGCATTTTTTCCTCTCATTTCCTTCTCTTCCATATTCTTACTGCTTTGAAAATCACTCTGAACTTCTTGTAGGGTAAATCTGACTTGAGTCACTAGATATGTGGAAAGGAAATAATCTGAAAATGACCAAGTTATTTCTCTTTTATCTTCTTCTTCTTCTTTTAACGTGCTTTTTTCCCATTTTTGTATGGGGTCAGCACGATGCCTTCTTTTGAAGGACTTTTGATTTGGCTTTGGGGTAGACCGTAGTCTCGATCGGCTGCCCTGCCTGACATCGCTTAGACCCCGGTAGCGTATGTTACATGTATCATACCAGACCCAACGCCCTTTCTTCCCAGCAGCGAGAAGTTGTTGCGCGGGTAGGTCGAGAGTTCGAGACGTGTGAGGTATTTGTTATGTTTTTTAGATGTTGTAGTGGCTTTGCTTTGTGTGTGTATTTAGTCTGTAACACCCATTTGCTTTTTAAGCAAACCTATCCGTTGATTACATACATAATCCCGGGCTGTCTACACGGATAGCAAAGTGTCCGCCTCTCAGATCAGTCGGCTGCGGATTTGAACCCGCGCCACAGACCTCTACGAAGTTCGAAGCTGCTGCTGTAATCGACTGTGCCATCGAGGCTCCAAGTTATTTCTCATTTATAATACATTAAAATGTCAAAACATTAATCATGATACAAACAAGCAAAAAATGCGCCGGAGTTTCTTCGGCGCAATCGATTTTTCTATATAGCCGCTACGGCGTATAATCAAGGCCACCGAAAATAGATCTATCTTTCGGTGGTCTCGGTATAATGCTGTATGAGCCGCAGCCAATGAAACTTTAACCACGGCCCGGTGGTGGCCAGTTCTATATTGTTACCAGAAGAACGATTATGGCTAACTTTAACCTTAAATCAAATAAAAACTACTGAGGCTAGAGGGATGCAATTTGGTATGTTTGATAATTGGAGGGTGGATGATCAACATACCAATTTGCAGCCCTCTAGCCTCTGCAGTTTTTAAGATCCGAGGGCGGACAGAAAAAGTGCAGACGGACAGACAAAGCCGGCACAATAGTTTTCTTTTACAGAAAACTAAAAGACGTAAAGAAACGTTTCGGAATACATTACAAGCAGAGATATAACAACACAGATGAGGAATAAACAAAAAGTACGACAGTTCATCCCGGCAGCGTAAATGACGTCACACTTCCCACCGTGGTATATCATTCTCATCTGCCAGACGCTTCTCAAGAGAAATGTACGTGGAGGGTCAGATAATAATCACTTAATTGCTCTCCCTTTAGAGTTGAATGTCTTCCAGATAGTAATTCTGTTCAAGATTTTGTCTGCTGTCTGTATATGTCAATTTCAGCAAGAAAATTATAAAAAATCAAGGCACAAGTTTTCGAGAATAATACCATTGGGTGGCAAAATATGATTCGAATGAAAAGGCAATAAGAATGGGAGAGAGACAGAAATATAAACCTTGGAAAGCTTGAAAAGTCGTAGTGTTTACTGTTGGATATGTTGCTGAAGTTATAGAAAGCAAGTTGATGAATTAATAACTAATTAGGATTAAGGAGGGAAAGAAACCGACATTAATGCTGATTATCAAATAACCTTTCTTTTCAGCATTTTGATTTGCACGGAAAATAATGAAAAGAAATGAAAAACCATTTATATATACTGTATATATATATATATATATATATATATATATATATATATATATATATATATATATATATATATATATATATATATATATATATATATATATATATATATATATATCACACATTACCACAGGTGAAAAATAAGAGACAGGGTGTAGGTTCTGACTGGTTTCGACTTTATCTCCAAGCCGCTGACGAAGGTCTGATACATGGTATTAGAAGTCACAAATATATATAATACAGAGACAGTACTGACGAACATACACAACCGTTTGAGACTACAGATCCACTCACAGTCGGGTGTCAAGGTATGAGTGGCCTTTAAAACTCATTTGGCTAAAAATCACAATATACTCTCAGGGGACAGTAACGATAAACGTACCGACCATAGAAGACCACAGATCCATACCTGACAGGCGTCAGGGAGGCAATATGAATATCAGCCAAGGGATGCATAAACTTGATCCTTTAATATAAAAAAAAGTTTGTAAACTGTTTAAATTTTAAGGCAGGCGTAGAGATGTATGGAAACAGGATTGTCATATTTGTAAACACAGTATGGGGGTAGTCTCAAACGGTCGTGTATGTTCGTCAGTACTGTCTCTCTAGTATATATATTTGTCACTTCTAATACTGTGTGTCAGTCCTTCGTCAATGGCTTGGAGATAAAGTCGAAACCGGTCAGGAACTACGCCCCGTCTCTTATTTTTAACCCGTGGTAATGTGTGATAAGTGAATCACGTACAAAAGCGATTATAATCATACATTATATATATATATACATATAAGTATAAACATAATATACACATACTTAATTGTGTAATGTTAAGTTATTCTTTGTTAAATAATAATAATAATAATAATAATAATAATAATAATAATAATAATAATAATAATTATTATTATTATTATTATTATTATTATTATTATTATTATTATTATTTGCATCAAATCCCAAGCCCATCACCGGCACCGCCACACAAAAAAAAGCCATTGATAACTCAGGTAGTATATATATCCTGGAACACCCAAGGCCATACATACCTCTCCAAAATTACCTCTCTA
>NC_089763.1:41876968-41886968 GCF_040412425.1 Macrobrachium rosenbergii | reverse complement strand
TACCCTCGGTAGTTTTTAAGATCTGAGGGCGGGCGGACAGATAAAGCCATCTCAATGACTTTCTTTCACAGAAAACTAAAAAAACAACTCTGAGAATTAAACATCACCAGTTTTGATACGGGAAATGACTGAAAGATAACGACTCAAAACAGTCGCTGATAAAGCTGAGTGAATTCTCGTTACTATCGTTGATACAGTCAAGTGACCTAATGTTACTATCGTTCTTACAGTCAAGTGAATAACGTTACTATCGTTGATAAAGTCAAGTGACCTAATGTTACTATCGTTCTTAAAGTCAAGTGAATAACGTTACTATCGTTGATAAAGTCAAGTGACCTAATGTTACTATCGTTCTTAAAGTCAAGTGAATAACGTTACTATCGTTGATAAAGTCAAGTGAACTAACGTTACTATCGTTGATAAAGTCAAGTGACCTAACGTTACTATCACTGATAAAGTTAAGTAATCACACGATACTATCGTCATTATCGTCAATAAAGTGACCCTTACATTAATATCGTTGATAAAGTTAAGTGACCCCTTATTACTATCGTTGATAAAGTTAAGTGACCCCCTATTACTAACGTTGATAAAACCAAGAGACCTCTGGTTACTATCGTTGATAAAGTTAAGTGACCCCCTATTACTATCGTTGATAAAGCCAAGTGACCTCTGGTTACTATCGTTGATAAAGTCAGGTGACCTCTCGTTATTAACGATGATAAAGTCACGTTACCTATCGTTATTAACGTTGGTAAAGTCAAGAGACCCCGCTTGACTATCCCTGATAAAGTCAAGTGACCTCTCATTACTATCCCTCATAAAGTCAAATAGCCTTATGATACTATCGCTGATAAAGCCAAGTGACCTCTCGCTATTAACGTTGATAAAGTCAAGTACCCCTCGCTAATATCATTGATAAAGTCATGTGACGCCTCGTTACTATTGCTGATAAAGGCAAGTAACCTCTCGCTACTATCACTGATAAAGTCATGTGACGCCTCGTTACTATCGCTGATAAAGTCATGTGACTTTCTGTTACCATTGCTGGATTTGGTAAGTGACCTCACATCAGTATCATTGATAGAGTTGAATGACCTAATGTTACTATTGTTGAGATAGTCAAGTGACCTCACATTACTCTCGTTGATAGAGTTAAGTGACCTCATGTTACTATTGTTGAAAGAGTCAAGTGACCTCACACTGCTATCGTTGATAGAGTTAAGTGACCTCATGTTACAATTGTTGAGGTAATCAAGTGACCTCACATTACTATTGTTGATAGAGTTAAGTGACCTAACGTTACTATTGTTGAGATAGTCAAGTGACCTCACATTACTATCGATGATAGAGCTAAGTAAACTCATGTTACTATTATTGAGACAGCCAAGTGACCTCACATTACATATAAGGTCGCATAGGGAACCAAAGTGGACCACTGCACCGAATTTCTCTGAAAAAAATAACAAATTTACTATTTTAATATACAGATCAATTATATCTTACAGTATTTTGGGGCTGGAGGTAAATATCTGCTGTCGATACCACTGTAACCAATGATGGGTGCTGAGAATAAGCTCCCGCCAATCATGGCTTGCTTCGGGGATATCGGCAGTGGATATTTACCGTCAGCTGCAAAAAAGAACGTTTCTAAGAGACTCTGAGAGTATAAACTGTATATACATGTCTACCCGACTTGCATACCAAAGTCGAATGAAGTTGAATTTGGGTAAACTGAAAACTATATCGTTGAAATTCTACCCCGTGCAGTAAATAATAAATCCGCGATCTTGAATAAGTGAAAAGAGATAAAAAGATCAAAGTTCGGAGGAAAGAAACATTCATGAGTCTGCAAGCGACGGAGTAAGTAAATTATCTTTCGGCTTAAGGAAGTTAGAGAATGTAGAATATCCGGAAGTACGAATAGATTAGGATTTCTCGACTTAAAAGGGTCTCTGCAGCGCAAATAGTTAAGGCAGGTCTTGAATGACATTTATTCATGATATTCAAAAGCCTTAGAGATAAATGAAGGTTGAAGGCAACGTTACCATCTCTACCTGACAAAAGTAAAAAGGAGTTATGAAACGTGCAACATGCTACTGCGGTCTGATGTCAGCCGAAATGTGCAGTAAAGCGGTTAAAATTCAAGAGTAAATGTGCGAGTTATTTTCTCTTAGAGTTACTGAAATTAAACAGCTTTTAATCTATCCATCTATTTTAGTGACTTGCTGAAAGAGGAGAAGAGAAACGACAGAGTTGGATGGTCACTTTTCCTGCGTCTTGCAGACCTCACCAACTATTACCAAATCGTAAATAAAAACAAGTAAAATACGCGCCGTAGTTTCTTCAGCGCAATCGAGCTTTCTGTACAGCGTATAATCAGTGCCACCAAAAATAGATCCATCTTTCGGTGGTCTGGCTATAATGCTGTACGAGCCGCGGCCCATGAATTTTTAACCACGGCCCGGTGGTGGCCTGTCCTATATCGCTACCAGATGCAAGATTATGGTTAACTTTAACCTTGAATAAAATAAAAACCACTGAGGCTAGAGGGATGCAATTTGGTATGTTTGATGACTAGATGGTGGATGATCAACATGCCAATTTGCAGCCCTCTAGCCTCAGTAGTCTTTAAGATATGAGGGCGGACGGACAGAAAAAGCCGGCACAATAGTTTTCTTGTACAGAAAACTAATAGAGCTTTCATTTCCTGAATCACTTCGTCAATGAACAGGAAAAATTTAACGTTCATCTATTTATTTATGACCAGTTTTCATTTATATTTGTCTACTTTCTACTTTCCACTTTCATTCTGACAATCTTTTAAATAAAAACCTTAGATTCTCTGAATCTTGTTAGGTAAGCTTATGATTGTGGTCTGTTCCATAAGATTAAATAAATATTATGATTAATAATAATAAATAATATATGTTGACCTAATTATTGCATATGATATATATACTGTATATATATATACATAATATATATATACATACATATATACATATGTATATGTATATATATACATAAATATATACATATATATGTATATGTATATACATATATATACATATATATGTATATATATGTATGCATAATATATATAAATATATACACATATATAGACCACACTTCGTGTGTATGCGCGTACGGTTTTCACAGAAGACTGAAGCGTTCTCCGTTTGTTTTATTTTTACAAAAAGTCTACTTTCTTCGTGCTGCAACTTACTACAAGAAATCGCGTGAACTGCGCTGCAAAACTGAGTAATTATGCACATATAAAATCAAACTCTACACATACATGTCCATATACAGATGTCGCATATATTCCCGTCCATATATATATGCACAAATGTGTATTTTCGTACGTCTTTAGGAAAAGAAAACAAGCGAAAAGAAAGAGAAATAAACGAAGGGAAAAGAAAATAAGCGAAAGGAAAAGAAAAAAGGCGAAAGGAAAAGGAAATAAGGGAAAGGAAAAGGAAATAAGGGAAAGGAAAGAGAAATAAGCGAAAAGAAAAGGAAATAAGCGAAAGGAAAAGAAAATAAGCGAAAGGAAATACATCAAAACATATGTATATCCGAAAAGTGAACTGACCAACCAACAGCTTGTTGTTGTAGAATAGTGTAATACTAATATATAAACAAAACCGAAGTTTTTCTTATCTAAGTAAACACTCTTAAAAACATAATTTCCCTTAATTTTAGAACAGAAGTAGCTTTTGTGTAGTGAGGTGTTGCACACACATGCTGTCACAGACACACACATACACAATTACTCTCTGGCAAGATAAAGGGAAAACGTGTTGGGAATAAAGAGTAGAAACTATTAATAAGTAAAAATAAATTCCTGTGTCACAATAAAGAAAGATCAAGTCAAGCAGTTTTAAACAAAGTCGTAAAACTGAACACACGCACACATACACACATACACACAAACGCATACACGCAAACGCTTACATCTCAGTAAAGGAAGAATAATAACTAAAATCAAACAGTTTTGAATAATATTTTATTCAAAATATTAAAAGTGAATACACACGCTCTAACATACATACACACACACACACACGCAAACACACGCACATACAGTACACAAACACACACAAACGCACGCACACGCTTATATATCAGAAAAGGAATATAATAACTAAAATCAAACAGTTTTGAATAAAGTAGTAGAAGTGAATACGCACACTCTAACACACACATAGACACACACAAACACACGCACACAAACACCACGCACACACGCACACGCAAACCGCCCAGACTCCTGAAGTTTCCGCGTGAGAGTGACTTCAGTGGGGTAAAGCTGAAGTACCACAGTATAAAATCGATGGGAAATAAAATGGCGCAAGGAAGTTTTGAGGGCGCCCCTTGCCTTGAAAGATGCTTTAAAGGTATCCCCCGGCCTTATCGGGAGGGGAGGGGGGAAAGGGAGGTATTGGGAAGGGGGAGGGAGGGGGAGGGAAACGAGAGGAGGGGGGAAAAAGAAGGGGAGGGTGGAAGGAAAGAAGAAAACTTTTAAAGAGGAAGGTCCTTTTCTTGACCCGCCCCCTCCTCCTCCTCCTCCTCCTCCTCCTCCTCCTCCTCCAATCTGTCTCCTTCCCTCCCGCACTCTCCCGCCCCACCCCCTATCCGTTTTGCCCCTCCTACGAAAGATCACGCGAATGGAGTCAGGTCGTGTCCGTAGAAATGCACATAGGAGCTCTGTGTCTCTTCCGGTGTGTATGTCTAGGTATACCTGTATAGATATGTATGCGAGTACGTATACATATGTATTCATAATCATATGAATACTATATACATATATGATGTATACACAAAGACAAAATCCACGTTCCATGTTTTCGTGATTCAGTTATACATATATGTATATAAAGAGAGAGAGAGAGAGAGAGAGAGAGAGAGAGAGAGAGAGAGAGAGAGAGAGAGAGAGAGAGAGTTAACTACAAAACGATACCGCAAAGCTTTCTATGAAAATCCATTCTATGAAAATACAAAAAAGGCATTTTTAAAAGAGCAGACTTCTTGAACGCCGTAATACGAAAGCTGTAAAATATTATTCATTTCTTCAACAGTGTGAGATATATGTATATATAAATGTATATAAATGTATATAACATATATATATATATATATATATATATATATATATATATATATATATATATATATATATATATATATATATATATATATATATATATGAAATTTTTATCACATGATTTTTATACAATCATGAAGCTACAAATGTCTTGATGGCTCAATGGTTTACGTCAACTGGAGTCGCTGAATAGGCTTTCGAGGGTTCGTGAGACGATTCCAATTCATTTATCACTTATATAAATTCCCCTTCGGCGACAATTCTCCAACGGAGATATACCAAGGTAGCGTGGATTTCGATATTAACACAACTATTTTCATGATTATATATATATATATATATATACAATGTCCTATATATATATATATAGAGCCAGAGAGAAAAAAAGAGAGAGAGAGAGTTTTAAAGCAATATATTACAACACCTATACAATGTTATAATAAGCCACCCAAAAAAAACTAATTGCAGTTATAATAATAATAATAATAATAATAATAATAATAATAATAATAATAATAATAATAATAATAATAATATATCGAGGTTGGAACCGAAGTGAAACACTCCCACAGCAACAGACGCTAATATTATTATTATTCACAACAGTACTAATTAATACTACTAGTAATAGTAATATTTATACCGCCACGGAATGATAATCATAATGATAATGATAATGACAAAGTCAAGACTAATTACATGACAACAAAAGCCAAGAATGTAATTCATCACCTGTATAATTAACCCTTGAATAACATTACATTCCTTTTACCCTACCACTGTAATGTAGTGTAATGTAATGTAATTTAATGTAACGAGTACTACTGCATATTCCTGATTAGTTTAACAAAAATAAAAAGATTTAATAATTATATAGGGGCAACTACACATCATATAGACAGGTAATCTTTAATCTTGGTATGCGTATGTGGCATTTTTGTCCCCAACTCCCGACTCTCTCTCTCTCTCTCTCTCTCTCTCTCTCTCTCTCTCTCTCTCTCTCTCTCTCTCTCTCTCTCTCTCCATTAAAATTACCAACCTGAAATATTCACTGAGTTTACAGCAATTTAATACTGTGAATTTACGTTTTTATGAATACCATGATAGAGGAAAAATTCTTCATTTTTCTGTACAAAGTTAAAAACATGAAAAAAGAACACTAATATATTTGAAAGTATTTAATCAATATATTGCTTTAATTAATTTTTTTATTATTAAACTTGAATTTTGACTAACAAATAATGCATTGCTTATTTATTGGCTCATTTAGAACTCGACAAGAATAATTCCAAGATTCGTTGCCAAATAGATAAAATATCTTTGTTATAATGCATTACTAATTCATAGGGCCATTTAGAACTCGACAAAAACGAGTCCAGATTCGTTGCAAATTAGATAAAAATCTAAAAAAAAAAATAAGGTAGCCACACAAGACGAAATTTAAAGAAAATAATCGTAAGACAAAATAAAACGAAATCACAAAAAATAAAATACGAAAAAAAGGCCACTTAAAAGAAAACTTAATTTGAAAGAAAATATAACGAAATAAAAATTTAAAAAAATCACTTAAAAAAATTAATTTGAAACCATTCTCTCCAAACAAACAAGAAAAACCTCCGGCGTCGAAGAGAACGAAAACTGACGAAAAGAAAATAAATAAAAAAAAAGAACACAGGACTTTCTGGTCCCAAACTCGAGGAAAGAAAAAAACAGATGAGGGAGGACTCCATTAAGACCATTTGATTCACCTCCTTTCTCAACAAAGTATCAATTTAATAAGATTTCTTCTTCCCAGGAGGAGGTTGGTGTGTGTCTATCGATGATGGGGGGGGGAGAGGGAGGGTCGGGGGTGGGGTTTGAAGGGAGGGGAGGACTCCTTGGATGAGGGTTTAGGGGAAGTGGTGGTGGGGGATGAGAAGAGGTGTCTTTGATGTAGGGGGTTTGATGGATGGGGGAAGACCCTGTGGAAGGGGGTTTGACGTTGGGACCTGAACAAGAAAGGGAAGGGGGAGGAGAACATGGGAAGGGGATAAGAGGGGAGAGGGACTTTGGGAAAGGAAGAGGTTTTGATGGGAGAGGAAGGTGAGAGGAGGAGGAGGGGAAATGGATAATACAGTGGGGGAGGGGGAGGGGAGGGGGGGAGGGGGGAAGGCGGCGTGGTTAAGGAGGTGGCATTAGAAGCGAAATCGGTTGTCGTAGCGGGTCTGGCCTCCGCACTACATAATATACGTGCTTAGTTGGCCGTCCAGGAGAGGGCAAACGCGTGCCGGATTAGCGCCATCTATGAGCACTGGGTGGAGTACGCGATCTCCCCTCCCTCCCCCCCCCTCTCCACCTACCCCTTCCCCTGGGCCCTGGAAAGCTATCGCAGCTCCCTCATCTCCTCTTCCCCTCCCTCCCCTCTCCTCTCCCACCAGACAGCCCCCTACCCCTGCCATCCATGGTCTCAGAACACACACTTTATTAGATGGATCTATATAGTACAGGGAATCTATGGAACGCCATATGGAGCAAAGTGGTTCAGTGGCTACCGGCAAGGTTACGCTGTCAGGTTTTTTTTTTTTTTTTTTTTTGGAAGTACAGATTTTTTCCTCAATACCGATGTTTCTTTGGAAATACAGATTTTTTCCTCAATACAAATTTTTTTTGGAAGTACAGATTTTTTTTAGGAAATACATATTTATTCGGAAATACTGATTTTCTTGGGAATACAGTTTTTGGGGTGAAATAAAGATTTACTTTTGGAAATGTAAGTTTTTTTAATAAAGGTTTTTTGGAAAAGCAGATGTTATTTGGGAAAATTTTTTTGAAATACAGATTTTTTTGGAAACATATTTCTTTTTGGATATACAGATTTTTTCCTTAAATACTTTACTTTTTTTAAATAAAATATTTTGAACAGATTACAGATATTTTTAATTTTTACAGAGTTTTTTAAAAAAATATAGATTGTTTTTAAAATACAGATTCTTGGGAAATAGATTTTTTTTTGAAAATACGGAGTTTTTGGGGAAATACAGATTTTTTTGGGAAATGCAGATTTTTGAGAAATACAGATTTGTTTGGAAAATACAGATTTTTTGGAAATACAGATTTTTTGAAACATTTTTTTGGGGGGAAATGCAGATTTTTTAAAATAGATTTTTTGGAATACACACTATTTTTGAAATAGAGATTTTTTTTTGGAAATGGTAAATTATTTTAGAAATACAGATTTATTTTAAATAGATTTTTTTGAAATACAGATATTATTTTGGAAATACAGATTCTTTGGGGGGGAAATACAGATGTATGCTTTGTGTGGAAAGTAGTATTATCATTGTTACTAAGGTATCTGTCTTCAAAGATACGTATGCTCGTTAAAGACGTCGGTGTTTTGGCTGTAAATGTCTATCACTCTATATTTGCGTTATATAACGATAATGCACCGGGATTATTCTCATCGGTATTTATATTCAGAGGTACCTCTCTGATCAAATAGAATGGAAAGGACTTACAGGTACTCGGTACAACATCGCCTTTGAAAATACAATATTCATTAATGTTTTCTTCAAGGGATTACGCACTGTAAAATGGCTAATTACTCAGAGGTATTCTCTGCTATATTCAGAGGTACCTCTCACACCAGTTCCTCCGAAGAATGCTCGAAGTCATTGAAGAGAATACCGTATATCGGGAACACTAATGCGTTCTTTTCCTAAAGGAATTATTCACTTTGAACATAACTCAGATGTATTCTCGCTTCCGAGGTACCTCTCATGATGTAACTTTCCATTCAGATGTAGCTCTCACGAGGTACTCTCCATTCAGATGTACAAGAGCTTCTCTCGATTCAGAGGTACCTTTTTCAAAGGTATTCTCCACTCAGGTGTAATACCTCTCATGAGGTACTCTCCATTCAGATGTATCTCTCAAGATGTATTCTCCATTCAGAGGTAGTTCTCCAAAGGTATTCTCAATTCAGAGGCGCCTCTCAAGAAGTATTCTTAATTCAGATGAACTTCTTCAAAGGTATTCCCGATTCAGATGTACCTCTCGAAAGGTATTATTGATTCAGAGGTACGTCTCAAGAGGTATTATCTATTCAGAGGTACCTCTCAAGAGGTATCGATTCTGAAGCACATCTCAAGAATTACAGATTCAGAGGTACCTCTCAAGATGTATTCTTGAATTCAGACATACCTCTCGAAGAGGCATTCTCCCCCGAATTCAGAGGTACCTCTCTGGAGGTATTACCGATTCAGAGGTACCCCTCAAGAGGCATTCTCGACTCAGAGGTACCTCTTTAGATATATTCTTCATTCAGAGGTACCACTCACGAAGTAATCTCCATTCAGAGGTAGCCTACCTCCCGCAGCTGCGGTTCAGGGCAATAAAGATGTGTATTCTTTCATTTCGTTTTTACAATCCTACAATGAGAATATTAATCAGAGCTGACTATTAAGAGAGAGTTTTGACAGATTATTGTCAGTGGAGAAGTTTGAAAGATATTTGCAGCAATACGATAAATCATAAAACGTTTTTATTTATATGTTTTTTCATCTCCCTATCTTCTATTTATTTATATTTAAATATAATGCTTACGTAAAGATGCACGCACACTGATACAAAAATAAACAAAATTATCAATTAAAACAAGTAAAAATTTCGCCTAAGTTTCTTCGGCGCAATCGAGTTTTCTGTACAGCGTATAAACAAGGCCACCGAAAGTAGATCCATCTTTCGGTGGTCTCGGTATAATGCTGTATGAGCGGCGGCCCATGAATCTTTAACCGCGACCCGGTGGTGGCCTGTCCTATGTCGTTGCCAGACGTATGATTACGGCTAACTTTAACCTTAAGTAAAATAAATACTACAGAGGCTAGAGGGCTGCAATTTGGTATGTTAGAT
>NC_089763.1:41864468-41871968 GCF_040412425.1 Macrobrachium rosenbergii | reverse complement strand
AGAAAGGAACTATATAAATATTTCGGCTGTTCAGCTAACCGAACTCAAAACCCGTTGGATGCCATAATGACTATTTTCATAAACCCTGTTGGTTTAAAACAAAATTAAAAATAACTAAAGTAATCTGCAGAAAAATTAAACCTTTTTTGCATATGTAAAGACGCAAATTAAAACATATTTGACGCAGTGTAAATAATCCGTAAAAACAACTAATAATAATAATAATAATAATAATAATAATAATAATAATAATAATAATAATAATAATAATAATAATAATAATAATAAATCGAAATAAGAAGGATATGGAATATGCCAGTGAAACTGTACCCATAACCATAGGAACACTAGGCACGATCCCAAGATCCCTGAAAAGGAATCTGGAAAAACTAGATGCCGAAGTAGCTCCAGGACTCATGCAGAAAAGTGTGCTACTAGAAACAGCGCACATAGTGAGAAAAGTGATGGACTCCTAAGGAGGCAGGATGCAACCCGGAACCCCACACTATAAAAACCACCCAGTCGAATAGGATGACTGTGATCGAAAAAAAAAAAAATAAAATCCTTTATTTCGGTTCATGGCCATATACAGAGATAAACAATGCAGAAACAATACAGTATATAAGATGGGATGAGAATTATAATAATAAACGGCTGCAAAAAATATTGACGTTACAAATGAAACAAGTCTCTGAATATAAATAGTAATCTTTCTTGATTTTTGCAAAATCTAACTTAGGTCTATGAGGATGATATAAAATATACTTATTAACCACAGCAATTCTAACGAAATTTACGATGATATAAAATATACTTATTAACCGCAGCAATTCTAATGAAATTTAAATATAAAATATACTCATTAACCACAGCAATTCTAACGAAATTTAAATATAAAATACACTTATTAACCACAGCAATTCTAACGAAATTTACGATGATGTAAGATATACTTACTAGCCACAGCAATTCTAATGAAATTTACGATGATATAAAAAATACTTATTAACCACAGCAATTCTAACAAAATTTAAATATAAAATATATTTATTAACCACAGCCATTCCTACGAAATTTAAATATAAAATATACTTAATAACCACAGAAATTCTAACGAAATTTACGATGATATAAAATATACTTATTAATCACAGCAATTCTAACGAAATTTAAATATAAAATATACTTATTAACCTCAGCAATTCTAAAGAAATTTACGGAGCCAGACACGTATTAAAAAGACTTCACAGATATTTCTGGACACGTATTAAGAAGACTTCATCACAGATATTTCTACAAAGATTTAGGTAAGGAGTTATTAACATGACTTTCACATTGGCCATAAGAACCCTAAATAGTCCTTTTTCATGCAACCGACTCTTAAGAGTCGTATAAAACAAATTATTTCATATAAGACGTCATTATATCCTTTACGACTATACGTACTACCTTAGTAACTAACTCAAACAATAACACGACCCATCCGAGAATCCCGCTGTGGTGCCAACCGATTCTAAAGAGAATCACTCTATCGATTCCACGCATCGGGTTCAAGAATCCCAGAAACATTCCGGGTGACACATTTCTCTCGTAATCGGATGAGGATAATTGAAGCTTTACAGACAAGAGGGCGGGCCGCTTCAGGATTTTCCTTACCTTTTTATTATGTGTGTGTGTGTGTGTGTGTGTGTGTGTGTGTGTACGCCCTTCTCTGACCGCAGGCTTTCTCGGCAAAGCTTGTGGGAGCACGGGCACAAAGACGTGTACACAGGCATACACACACACACACACACATATATATATGTATAACTGAATCACGAAAATATGGAACGTGATGAATATATAAATAAAGGCCTTAAAATCCACGAGACTGAAGGAAATAAAAGTATGTTTGAAAAGCTCATATAAATGACAGAAGGGGATTATGTTTCACTTTATAGTCCTTTACTTAGAGTAAAGGACTAGTGTCGAAAGGCCCTGCAGCACTCCAGTGTTTCTAAATGATTTTATCTTTTTATATTATTTATATATATATATATATATATATATATATATATATATATATATATATATATATATATATATATATATATATATATATATATATATATATATATATATTTGTTTTAATTAGTTCCTAAAATCACCTCTTGATCCCACATTTTTCCACAATTTTTTTCCCTGTTTCCCTTAGGCCTATGTTACACAGAAATATTACAGTTCCCAGTTCATTAGATTTGCATACATAAAAATACATAAGCTACTTGTATAATAAAATGTACATAAACTGCAAATACGCGGAAATACACACTTTATTGATAATCGAATATGTGATTATTCAAGTACGAGAGACATCCATTTTTGTATATTTTGAGAATCGCATTTATGAACTGCAGAAATAGGCCGAGAGAGAGACACAAGAAAAAATAAACAGATATTAAGACAGGCAGTCATTAAATATATATTTTTATATATATATGTGTGTGTATATATTGATTATCTGTCTTAATATCTATCTATTTTTTTGTATCCATCTATTTTTTGTCACTCACTCGGTCTATTTCTGCAGTTCATAAATGCGATATATATATATATATATATATATATATATATATATATATATATATATATATATATATATATATATATATATATATATATATATGTATGTATGTATGTATGTATATAAATAGATAGACAAATAGACAGATAGATAGATAGATAGATAGATATCCGAACAGAAAGGCAGACCCGATATCAAAGTCAAACAGATCTATAAATACTAAAAGCTCTGGACAGACAGAACAGTTTGACAGGCAGACAGACCCGGGGCGATCAAAAATACAAACGACATTAAACAGGGAACACCTGTTTACCTGTAATCATAAAGGTGACCCACTACGAGAGTTGCGTCATCGATTACGGCCGCTCATTCATCAAAGTGACATCCCGCGTCGAGTCCCTTACTCTATACGCTACACCTCATACCTACCTTTTGCCTTATATCGACCTGTAATACTAAAATTATTTTGGCTATGAATATATACATCTCGTACCTTACTTTTGCCTTATATCGACCTGTAATACTAATATTATTTTGGCTATGAATATACATTTCATACCTTACTTTTGCCTTATGTCGACCTGTAATATTAATATTATTTTGGCTACAAATATACATCTGCGTTACTTTTGCCTTATATCGACCTGTAATACTAATTATTATTTTGGCTACGAATATACATCTTATACCTTACTTTTGCCTTATATCGACCTGTAATATTAATATTATTATTCTAGTTATGAATATACATCTCATACCTTACTTTCGCCTTATATCGACGTGTAATACTAACAATATTATTTTGGTTATGCGTCTATATCTCATACCTTCCTTTTGCCTTAAATCGACGTGTAATACTAATATTATTATTTTGGTTATGAACCCACATCTCATACCTTACTTTTTCCTTATATCGATGTGTAATACTAATAATATTATTTTGGTTATGAACCCACATCTCATACCTTACTTTTGCCTTATGTCGACGTGTAATACTAATGATATTATTTTGGCTATTAATATACATCTCACCCTTACTTTTGCCATATATCGACGTGTAATACTAATAACATTTTGGTTATGGGTCTATATCTTAACCTTACTTTTGCCTTATATCGACGTGCAATACTAATGTTATTTTGGCTACGAATCTACATTACGTTTTACTATTATTATTATTATTATTATTATTATTATTATTATTATTATTATTATTATTATTATTATTATTATTATTATTATTATTATTATTCAGAAGGCGAACCCTATTCATGTGGAACAAGCCCACAGAGGCCACTGACTTGAAATTCAAGCTTCCAAAGAATAGGGTGTTCATTTGAAAGAAGCAACAGGAGCAATGGGAAATAACAGGAAGAAGAGATCTGTTATAATACATCCACGCATAGTACCATTAAAGGTAATTCTGCTACACAATTACGTACAACACAAAAGACGTTAGTTTTGTTATACAGATACAACGCAAAAACGTTCTTTCATCAGCTGGAAAAGCACAAACAAATAGAAAATACCAAAGTGGTCCTTTCCCCATTTAACTTCTGTATTGCATTGCGAAACCTATATTTCTTTTGTTTAATTCTACATCGATCTAGCTCATTTTCTCAAGCTTTTCCTTGGGCGGGTCGGTAGAGCTGTAGCCTTGCACTTGCTAGACCCGAGTTCGACTCTCCGGCCGGCCAATGAAGAGTTAGAGGAATTTATTACTGGTGATAGAAATTCATTTCTCGCTCTAATGTGGTTCGGATTCCACAATAAGCTGTAGATCCCGTTGCTAGGTAACCAATTGGTTCTTAGCCACGTTAAAGAAGTCTAATCCTTCGGGCCAGGCCTCTCTAGGAGAGCCGTTAATCAGCTCAGTGGTCTGGTAAAACCAAGGTATACTTTTAAGCTCATTTTCTCACCTGACCAGAAACAGGTTTATGCCGTCGAACCCACGCAGAGCTGGAAAACTGTCAATCGTTTGCGTAAATAACTCATAAAAATTATTAAAACCAACTGACCAGATGCAGATTCCTTTAGAATGAGTGAAACTATGTTGTCTCGGCATCATAGGGAAGTTATAGATATTAGAGTATGAAGAAATCAAAACTATGGCCTATTAATATTTAAAATCTATTCACCACGAATGGGTTACTCCTTACATAATAACTTACTTCATTTTTGTGGAGTTTTAATCAGGAATACTAGCTTTCTATTAACAAGTGCGAATTGCTGACGCGGTTTTGGCGTTTCCATAAACTCTGGAGGCTATCATTTCACCAAACGTAATCTGATGGCGGCATCTTACAAAGTCTCCTATCACATAAGTATAATAATAATAATAATAATAATAATAATAATAATAATAATAATAATAATAATGCCCATCACCATCATCTTTTGTTTCGCGCTACTGCAGAACAAAATCGTGCATATAATAATAATAATAATAAAAATAATAATAATAATAATAATAATATAATAATAATAATAATAATAATAATAATAATAATAATAATAATAATAATAATAATAATAATTTTGTTTCGCACTAATGCAAAACTAAAATCGTCCCTGATCGTTCGGGCGAAATCTCGCGAACATCATACACTCGACTCCAATTTCATAGCCAATATTGGTTATTTTGCGCGAAGTTTCGGCGACAAGACGCTAAAACACGCCGGGAAAACGGGCGTCGCGTTCCACCGCCTTAAAACACTACGTAACTTCTCGGAAGGGGGAAGTTGAAAGAGTTATAAAAGACTCCGTGACGCCTTTAACACTAACTTCATAATACAGCCCGGTTGATCCATACGAGAACAATCGATTTTAGAGAAGAAGAAGAAGAAGAAGAAGAAGAAGAAGAAGAAGAAGAAGAAGAAGAAGAAGAAGAAGAGTTCCCCAAATACGATATGTTGTTTATACCGGCTCCTCGCTGTCTGCGCACAAAAGTAGCGATCTTAAACGATTTGAAAAAGGTTTATGGTTTGGGAATTAGATATCAAATTCATTTTGTAAATAAATACAGAACTTCTGGACTTACTATGCTTACCTTCACGATGGATTTTCGAGAGAAGAGACAGGAATATCAAGCGCGGAGAAAGAGGGGCAGACCACTTGCTTAGAAGGATATAAATCAGAAATGAGTCAGTCCTACGTCATTCCTTATAAGTTAAAGTATCCCGTACAGGATGCTTTTGTTTGTCGATTTATCACAAATGGGATACTTTTAAAAGTAATATACTTGAATAGGGAACTTAGAATTCTGTGTTATAAATAGGATGCTTTCACAGATTTATCATAAATAGGATACTTTTAGATTTCTCTATGGGACAAATATTAACACTGTTTATTGGTCAGCGTATCACAAAATGGATACTTTTAGAATTCTGTGACGTTCAAATATTTCAACATTAAGAAATAAATGCATCTCAAACAGGATACATTTAAAATAAATGATTCATGAACAGGGTAGGCCCACTTACGACGGTACTGCATCATGAAGCAGGATACCTTTTGGAGTCAATGTATCAAGCCACTTATGACGTTTTCATTGGCGAATGAAAGTACCAAAAAGGATACATTTATAATGTAATCAATAAATTTTAAATAAGATAACCATCTATAAATCATTGTATTCCAATCGAGATACAACAACCTATTTATGTATCCGACGCGAAATCAATATACAGTAGTTACTACATGCAAAGAATAAAATATGTTCGTTTAGTCTCTCATTCTCCTCGACTTCGAAATTAGCATATTTCAAATATAAAAAGTCTTTTTGTTTGTATGTTTCTATGTTCAGACCGTTCCGGACGGATTTCAGTCAAATTTTGTGAAGAGGTGGGCTATATGCCACAGAAGAATTATTAGGATTTTAAGATAAATCCGGATTCGGATGCGGATCCAGGATTTTTTTTAATATGGTGTTGATGGAGGCATAGTTGATGATTGCTAGCTAGCTCTGAATGCGATACACTTAGGAGTTGAATTAATTCTCGAACAGGATACTTATAGCAATCAGTCTACTGTCAAGGAGACGCATACTAATACATATGTATTTTATTTCTTTAAAAAAACAGATGGTGGTAAAAAAGGGTGGGGTTAAACACCCAAAAGAAACATACAAGGGGAAGCATTTTACAAAAATGGGAAAACTGAAGTAGGGCGAGAATTCCTAAGTTTTGAGTTAAAAGCCTATTACAGACGCCCATTCTGAACGCATTTTCTTACAATTTGTGGTCATTATAATTTCATAAATACCGATGCCACATTCCGTGATAAAAAAAAAACTTATTCCAAATTAGAGAACATTACACATGAATCAAATTGAAATGGACATTAATTTGCATAAGTAGGCTTCCTTAGAAGAGAATGTCCATGACGTGAAAAAGACAAGAGAATAAAATAACAGAGACGAAGCAAATATGACGAAAAACAATAAATATATAAATAAATAAAAGGTCATATCAGTCAAACTTGAGCAACGGTTCTTCAAAGTAGTTTCGCAGCCTCACAAAGTTACGAGTGCCATTTATATACATCACAAAATAAAATGATAAACAACAGCTTGTTTACAATTAAGTTGCATTCTCGTTACGAAGCAAATGATGCACTGTCTCTAATTAAAATATACAGTCTCATCTATCAAACTCTGACCCGGAAATATATAAGCTATACAAGTTACACTCAAACAAAAGGAAACTATACTTCATGCTATATCTACAAACAAACACACACACACACACACACACACACACACACATATATATATATATATATATATATATATATATATATATATATATATATATATATATATATATATATTATAATACTTCTTTCTTCAGTGAAAATACCAGGACTCAATTATTTTAGACATTTTCCATTTTCGCCTACTGTAGCCTACCTATGTTAACAAAAGTCGTGAACTGAGT
>NC_089763.1:41851968-41859468 GCF_040412425.1 Macrobrachium rosenbergii | reverse complement strand
CCTTCTTCTTATTCTGCTCAAGGTGAAACATAGAGCAAGATGCTCTAGCTTTTACAACAGAGCTAGACATTAGAGCCAAAAAAACTTCTTGCTAGAAGAAGTAGCTGAATATAAGACCATGAACTTCTTTCATCTAACAAAAATGATTTAAAATAGAGAAATTTTCTCTGCCAGACTTAAACAGTAGAATTCAGAACACAGTCATTTTCCCTATCTGACAGCGGAGGTAAAAGGGTTATACCTGTCTTTGACCACCAAAATAGCTGTTTAAAAAAGCATAGGCTTACTTTTACATGCCAGCAGAGCTGAAAAGAACAGAGATCTAGTCGCTAACGTAGAAGCTTAGCGGAAGATCGAGACATTTTGTTCTACAGAAGATCTATTCAGAACAGGCCACCAGAAAGCGAAATCATGTGTTCTACAGAAGAGCTAAGAAAAGGACACAGGTTCTTCCCTTGTTCTACAGAAGGGCTAAGAAAAGGACATGGGTTCTCCCTTGTTCTACAGAAGGGCTAAGAAAGGGACCCAGGTTCTCCCTTGTTCTACAGAATAGCTAAGAAATGGACCCAGGTTCTCCCTTGTTCTACAGAGGAATTAAACACAGGAATGAAATATTTTTTCAGCTTACAGAGTAGCTTATTAGAACGGTGATATGCTATGTCCAAAACGGATAAATATAGGGCAGTCCCTGGTTATCGGCGGGGTTCCGTTTCTGAGGGTGTGAAGATAACCGAAAATCGGCGATTTCGGAGCTTTTTCGGGGGTTATCGGCGCCGAAAAGCGCCGATTTTCGGTTATCGGCGCCTCTGTTAGGTATGTATCGGCGCCAACACCCAATTATCGGCGCCGATAAGCGGAAATCGGCGATTTTCGGCGCCGAAAATTGACGATTTTCGTAGCTAGACAAGCGCCATAAAACCGGATCGCTGTTAACCGAGCCCGACGTTAACCGGGGACTGCCTGTATACAGACTGTTCATTCTACAGTTTGGCCAAGTAGAGTGATACTGCTGTAGCCAGACAAAATAGCTCATTAAAAGAATGCGATTTTTTTTTTTGTCTAAACAGAAGACAAAGTGACAAGATAATAAGCAAAATAAATTTTACCTTCATTAGTTAACATGGTCTGGCGTCGCAACTTCAAGAAGAAAAGAGAATGATCTTCAATGTTGTTTAGTGTTGTTGCAGAACAGATATTGTGCAGCATCTGGAACAGATAATGCAACAAAAGTAATGTGTTGCATTATTTACCATAATACTTTACTTAAAAATTTAGGCCAACTATTGCTGAAAGAACGTATGATAAAACTTGAAAGAATATACATATGCAAATATATATATGTATATATATATATATATATATATATATATATATATATATATATATATATATATATATATATATATTATATATATATATATGTATATATATATGCTATATATATATATATATATCCTGTCTTAAGAAACTGATAATAAATGGAGTCTATCTTACTCCCTACTGTCTTAGAAACTATAATAAATGGAGTATATTATATATATATATATATATATATATATATATATTATAATATATGTATAATATATATATATATATATATATATATATATATATATATATATATATATATATATACATACACTGTATATATATAAACCCTTCTCCATCGTCTGTCTCCCACGGCATTCTCTTTCAGTGTCTCTTCTTCCTTCCCCAACCATTATCCCACACACACACTCCCTTCCAACCCCCTCCCACCACGACCCCACCCATCCTCCATCGTCGTGGTCGCCTCTTGAGTACCAGTGGCAGCCACGGCAGCAGTAACAGCAGCAGCAGCAGCAGCAGTCACAGGAGGAGGTTGGGTCAGAAAGCGGTTAGGTCCTTGGAGAGAGAGAGAGGAAGAGGAGAGAGAGAGAGAGAGAGAGAGAGAGAGAGAGAGAGAGAGAGAGCACAAGAGCGAACCATCTCAATATGTTGGCTCAGGCAGGCCGAGCCCTCGTACTGCCCATTATGGTAATTACCCAACCCTTTGCTTACCATTCGCTCTCGCAGGCCTTCGCTCGGGGCCCCCCGAGACGCCCCGGGGCGGAGGACGAACCATTTCGGAACGCGGACGCTCTCCAGCGAGCTCCTCCCCTCGCGTCTTCTGAAATGAGCATCACCGGGGAGCGTTGCCACAGAGTCTCCTCTCCTTTCCGAAAAGGTTCGACCGCCGGGCACGTCGGCTTGGCAGCCGCGGGGTGAGCGCTACTCGGAGATGAAGGGTCCCGTGCATTTTGGTGTGGGCGTGTGGCACTTGCTCGGGTACAACCCCCCATTATGTGGCAACAGGAGGCATTCAAATCAAGATCCCAGATTAACCCGGCCTCCTTTGTTTTCGGGGTAATTGTCCGTAACAGCGAGAGAATGAAGTAGTCACAGAGAGAGAGAGAGAGAGAGAGAGAGAGAGAGAGAGAGAGAGAGAGAGAGGCTAATATCGTACTCGAATACACACAACAAAATGTCAAACACTCCTTAAACAACGAAAAAGAACAATTAAAATGAAATAAACTCGAAAGAGCAGTGGTGTTAAATATCAACTCCTGAGAGAGAGAGAGAGAGAGAGAGAGAGAGAGAGAGAGAGAGAGAGAGAGAGAGAGATTAAGATCGCACTCGAGAACACACTACAAAATTCCTTGAACAACGAAAATGAACAATTATTAAAATGAAATAAACCTGAAAGTTCAGTGGGTGTTAAATATCAACGAGAGAGAGAGAGAGAGAGAGAGAGAGAGAGAGAGAGAGAGAGAGAGAGAGAGAGAGAGAGAGAGAGAGAGAGAGAGAGAGAGGCTAATATAGTACTCGAGAACACAAAAAATGTCAAACACTCCTTGAACAACAAAAAAGAACAATTAAAATGAAATAAACTTAAAAGTTCAGTGGTGTTAAATATCAATTCCTGGAGAGAGAGAGAGAGAGAGAGAGAGAGAGAGAGAGAGAGAGAGAGAGAGAGAGAGATTAAGATCGCACTCGAGAAGACACTACAAAATTCCTTGAACAACGAAAAAGAACAATAATTACAATGAAATAAACCTGAAGGTTCAGTGGTGTTAAATATCAACAGGAGAGAGAGAGAGAGAGAGAGAGAGAGAGAGAGAGAGAGAGAGAGAGAGAGAGAGAGAGAGAGAGAGAGAGAGAGGCTAAGATCGTACTTGAGAACACACAACATATGTCAAACACTCCTTGAACAACGAAAAAGAACCATTAAAATGAAATAAACTCGAAAGAGTAGTGGTGTTAAATATCAACTCCTGTAGAGAGAGAGAGAGAGAGAGAGAGAGAGAGAGAGAGAGAGAGAGAGAGAGAGAGAGAGAGAGAGATTAAGATCGCACTCGAGAACACACTACAAAATTCCTCGAAGAACGAAAAGAACAATTAAAATGAAATAAACTTGAAAGTTCATTGGTGTTAAACATCAACTCCTGGAGAGAGAGAGAGAGAGAGAGAGAGAGAGAGAGAGAGAGAGAGAGAGAGAGAGAGAGAGAGAGACTTTTTTTTTAAACATAATCTTACTGACACTAACAACAAAAGAACAATTAAATGAAATAAACCTGAAGGTTCTTAAATATCAACATTGAAGAAAAATTAGAGAGAGATACAAATATCTAAATTGCAACCTATTTTTCTGAAGATGTAAAATGTAAAATCATATTTTTAAATAATAATAATAATAATAATAATAATAATAATAATAATAATAATAATAATAATAATAAAATATTTGCCTACATTTTCTATATACAATGGCAATATAAGGTGCAACTGAAAATATGAACAAAAAAACATCGAGAACATTATTCTGAACATTATTAAAAATGAAATAAACCTGAAAGTTCAGTTGTCTCTTTGGCAAAATAAAACAAAACAAATGACTTAAGAAGAACAGAGTCAGAGAGCTACTTTTTTTAAACATAATCAATTAATGACATGGTTAACATTGAAGAAAAAATTATGCTGATACAAAGACTAAATTGCAACCTGTTCTTCTGAAGGTAAAATGTAAAATCATATTTTTTTATAATAATAATAATAATAATAATACAAAGTATTGCTGATAAGATTTTTTTATAATTATGGTTAATCATGAAAATATTATCTGAATTATTCTCACTAGGCTCCTTGTCTTTTTGGCAAAATAAAACAAAACAAAATAAGAAGAACAGAACAACAATTCAAACCATCAATTAATGACAGGTTCGAGGTGCTATATGATACTTCTCTGAAGGTATATGTTTACTACAGAGTATGAAAGGTTTTTCTATAATTAGTTATCAGATATTATATAGCTTTTTTTATAAACAATTCGTAACAACAATTCAACAACAAATATATATATATATATATATATATATATATATATATATATATATATATATACATATATATATATATATATTATATATATATATATATATATATATATATATATATATATATATATATATATATATATATATATATTCAAATATATATATATATATATATACTGTATATACATACATATATATATATACACACACACATATATATGTATGTGTATATATATGTATGTATGTCTTAAGAAGAAAACTGTAATTATCTATATTCCATGACAGGAAAACCTAACGGCCAAGTTTCGAAATTCTTTTGCTAAAGGTTTCTCTAATTCCCATAATTTTTAATCTTTCAAGAGGCGCTATATAGTACTTTTTTCAGGGTAAGATTCCACTTTATTTTTCTTTCCAATTTTTTATATTTTTGGGGGAGGTGGTGGAGGTGGGGTTCTACTGTACATAGGGAAAAGGACTGCCTACCCCGTCGGCCAATATATGAATAAGGAATCACTGAATATGAACTAAGGAAGCAAAAAGAAACTACCATAAAAAACCGAGTTTAAGGCTGATTCACATTATAACATCACGTCACCGACACATCACGTCACGTCACCAGGTGGACTTTCACACAATCATGTCACGTCACCAGGTGGACTTTCACACCATCACGTCACGTCACCATCAAGCACACGGTATCCACCGTCACATCACGACACGTTTTCTTGGAAAGAACATTTTGACGTGACGTGACGGTGCTTTTAATACAAGTTTCTTAACGCTAAATCTGTGGGTCGCTGAGACTGGGCACGAAATGAACGGGATTGTGATGGATAGTGTGAATACAAGGCACGGCTGATGGGACGGTGACGTGACGTGATGTGCCGGTGACGTGATGGTATAATGTGAATCAGCCTTTAAGAAAAGCACTCAGAGAGCACATACCGGCATCGGCTAAAAGTCGGTATCCTAAACGAAATCTTACGTGTTAAGGCTGATTCACATTATACCATCACGTCACGACACGTCACGTCACGTCAGCGTCCCATCAGCCGTGCCTTGTATTTCATCACAATCCCGTTCAGTTCGTTTCGACCTCAGTGACTCATAGATTTAAAGAAACTTGCATAAGCACCGTGACGTCACGTCACGTCAGAATATTATTTCCGAGAGAAACGTGTCGTGACGTGACGGTGGATGCCGTGTGCTTGATGGTGACGTGACGTGATAGTGTAAACAAGTCCATTTGATTACATGTAAGAAATTCTCACGTACTTTGACGTGACGTGATGTGTCGGAGATGCGATGTTATAATGTGAATCAGCCTTTAAGAGGAAACACCCCCCAAGCCACAATCCTCCCAATAAAAGAGGCCTTCTCCCAAGAAAGTCACTTTCCTATCTCTCCCAAATACTAATTTACCTATTTCTTGTCGTCAGCCTGACTTTTGGGACATTTTCGTATCAACACAGACAGATATATAACGTCACTAAATTGGCCGAGGTAACAATGATAATAATGTAATACAGTACAATAATACTTTCATTATAGTTACTCTTGCTTAAAAGTAGTATAATAATAATAGTGGCACCGTCGTTATTGTTCCTTTCATTATGACTAACGAGATAACGTCCGCATTATTACAATACTGTCTTATCAATTCTTGTATATTTATTTTTGCCTTTGCGTGAACTGCTATTTTGTCTTGAGTTCAGCATTAATGCCACTATTATTATTATTTTTATTATTATTATTATTATTATTCACTTATGCAAGCAGCATATTTCCTTATTTACCTTGCGCCAGCTGTAATCTGAAGTATTATAGACTTTCTTACTGTCCGTCTCACATCATCATTATTATTATTATTATTATTATTATTATTATTATTATTATTATTATTATTATTATTATTAAAAGGAATTCTAGAAAACAAAATTAAACCAAAACAAATAACAACAGAAATTAATAATAATAATAACAACAATGAAATCGATTATGAGGAAAACCTTCGAATACAAAAGAAAGGAACATAAAGGGAAAATAGCAGAAATAATAGCAAAAACAACAAACATGTTTACCACAAAAAGACCCCAGTAAATAAGAGAAAGCAGGAAAATAATAGTAGGAAAAAAGGACATTAAAATAATAGCAGGTCCAAAATGAAGCCCCTAAATTCAAAAGAAGGAAACAAAAGGGAAATTATAAATGTAATGGGAAATAAAAGTACAAATAACGAAATAAAGACGATGAAAAAATGACTAAATGAAAGATGGGGTAAATAAAAGAAACAAAACTAATATGCAAATATTCATTTGTTTGTTTGTTTGTTTCTCTATTTCCATTTGTTATTGTCGTCTGCTTTTTATTAGTTCTCTCCTCCTGGTGGTCTTTATTTAGTTTGTTCCATGTAAATAATAATAATAATAATAATAATAATAATAATAATAATAATAATAATAATAAATGTAAATGTAAAATAATAATAATATAAAACTCTGATAATCGCATAAATCACTAAAACGGTGAGGAAATCCGCAATGATTTCATTGTATATATATATATATATATATATATATATATATATATATATATATATATATATATATATATATATATAAGTAGAGTAAAAGGTGCCATTTGGCGTTCTGGCGTCCTGAACATTTGGCGTCCTCAAGAAAGGGTGTCATTTGGCGTCCTCAGTTTATTATTATTATTATTATTATTATTATTATCATTATTATTATTATTATTATTTATTTTATTTTTATATCCTTGCTGAAGAAAATAACATGCATATATACAAAAAATTATGTAGTAGGGTAAAAGGTGCCAAGGCTCCGAACTGATATGAGAGAGACCCACTGCGTGACTCATCAACCGCTGTATGACTGATCAGAGTTGAAACAATATAAACTATCTGTTATTAATCCCACTTTATCGATAAGAGTCTGATTAGGAAGAGGAGACACCTGCTGAACTGATATGGCTGAACTGATATTATACATATAAATATATATACAATTCCTCTCTCTCCTCTCTCTATATATATATATATATATACACACACACACATATATATATATATATATATATATATATATATATATATATATATATAACATATAAACATATATTTTTACACATG
>NC_089763.1:41836968-41846968 GCF_040412425.1 Macrobrachium rosenbergii | reverse complement strand
CTGTTTGTTCGCCCCAGGTGGGGACAGGATAGGTAGGGGATTGGGAGGGTAGGGGAGACATGACACATCCGCCTTTCACCTGCAAACCTGTTTGTCCGCCCCGGGTGGGGTTGGGTAGGTAGGGGATCGGGAGGGTAGGGAAGACATGACACATCCACCCTCCTCCTGCAAACCTGTTTGTCCGCCCTGGGTGGAGGCGGGGTAGGCAGGGGATTGGGAGGGTAGGGGAGACATGACACATCCGCTCTCCTCCTGCAAACCTGTTTGTCAGCCCCGGGTGGGGCGGGGTAGGTAGGGGATCGGGAGGGTAGGGGAGACGTGACACATCCACCCACCTCCTCCTGCAAGCCTATTTGTCCGCCCTGGTAAGTAGGAGATCAGGAGGGAATGGGAAACATGACACATCTACCTCCTGACTCATGCAGCATAGCAAGCGTCATCAAGCTTGTAAATTAATATTCATAAAAACAGATGCCCACACAAAATATCTTACTAACTCCATCCCCATAATCTTTCTCCATATTTGCGATTTTTGACTAGAGTGGCCAAGATAAACGCCATTCAATTGCTTGTCCTGTTTGCAATTGCTTGGATTATAAGTATGCACTTATAATGCGTAACAAACACATAGTTGAAAGTGTTTGCAAGATGAGATAATTATGATGATGGAATGCTAATGCGGATGGCTGTGAAATGACAGGATTGATTCACATAATTACATAATTACTGTATTTCTGAGTATATATGATGGATGGTGAGCTATCTGCTTAGTACAGTATATATGACGCCAAAGAACTGGAAGGGTGACAAA
Source organism: Macrobrachium rosenbergii (assembly GCF_040412425.1). NCBI lineage: Eukaryota > Metazoa > Arthropoda > Malacostraca > Decapoda > Palaemonidae > Macrobrachium > Macrobrachium rosenbergii. Next base: position 41,846,157 of record NC_089763.1, on the reverse strand, counting down.
GTGAAACTATTAGCGTAGGTAAAAAGACGAATCAGTCAGCTGAGATGGTGCATTCATGTGGAGAGAATGGAGACAGTAAGGTGGTGAAAAGAGCGTATAATTCAGAAGCATCGAGAGGACGGAGAGGATGACCAAGAAAGTGCCAGGCAGATGCAACGAATGAGTATTGTTATGTAAAGGCCTTAAGATTAAGGAAGCGAGAGAGCTTAAATAAGACAAGAGGCGAATAGCGCAGTGGGTGTGAGGAAGCTGCTGATGATTCTGAGTAGGGGAGTATGAAACAGGTGTACATCCACGAATCCTCTGTTTAGTGTGAATGTGGCGGTGACATTCTCTCTCTCTCTTCTCTCTCTCTCGATCGATCGATCGATCGATCGATCGATCGATATATATATATATATATATATATATATATATATATATATATATATATATATATATATATATATATATATATATATACATATATATACTGTATATGTATGTATGTATATATCTATATATAATATATATATATATATATATATATATATATATATATATATATATATATATATATATATATATATATATATATATATATATATATATATATATATATATATATATATATATGTAAGCTCCATTTGCCACTAACAAATCCTATGCGATGCAGCAGAAGCCTTCGCTTCACCCCAAAAAAAAAAATAATAATAAAACTTCCGTTTCCCCCTTCATCCAATCCGACGCCTCTCTTTCTCTCTCTCTCTCTCTCTCTCTCCTTCCATCAGCTCCTCCCCCACAAGGCACCCCTTCTCATCTCCCTCCCTCCCTGACCCCTCCCCCCATTCTGGGGAATTACGGCTGGAAATGAAATAAAATGAAATCTAGGCTTCCCGAATTGGTTTGTGCGAGATAAATGGGGAAAATCACCACCCAAAGCAGATAATTATTTTCTAAATCGATGACTCTATTTGCCACCGACGGTTGAAGCACCACCATTTTGGGACATTTCAAACATTTCTCTCTTTTTTACCTTCTTTTTTTTTGACATTATTTCTTTTTTTTTAATCTCACGTAAATGCGTCTTTTTTTTTTTTGTACATTCATCACTTCTGCTTCGTGACAGTAGGAATTTATTCATAGTAATATGAAATCATGATTATTCAGAAAAGCGTTAAATTTCGCTCCTTTTTAAAAAATTTATTTTGACACTTTTTTTTTTGGATGCAGATGTGACAGGTTTGATATATCCCAGACCGTCCGGTTGGTTCTGGTTGGACTTTGTCTCTAATTTGCATGACATGAATATCAATCATAATACTGTGTGAATAAATAAACAGGTAAATGCATGACTAACTTACGTCCGTGTATATATATACATGCATGCAAACACACACACACACACACATATTATATATATATATATATATATATATATATATATATATATATATATATATATATATATATATATATATATAATATAATATAAAGTATGCACCAAAGCGTAGCTATACTTACGTTTTATATATCTAGATATGATATTTGACCATAGTTAAGAAAGCAAAAAGCAAAAAAATGTAGGAAAGACAAGATTCAGTTTTGTAAAATATTTTATCTTTCTAAATACTCCATAAACATAAGCATACCATTCGAATGTATCAATCCATGCACTGGAATATGTCGCACATCCATGCAGAATTGATTGGTTAAACATCTATAAGAATTTTCCAGCTGAGAATGCTTTTGCGTAAAGATATTGAAAATACTGCTTGAATATATTTGTGTTTTTATGATAATTATATATATTTGTGATCTTTTCGTAATGATGCTAAAGCTCTTATCACTGTCAAACTTAACCTTGGACAAATTAGCCATGCTGGGAACTTTTGGCAACTTTCTAGTGATGGATTAATACCCGAGTTCAGACCTTGTTTCAAGTTTCGATTGTAAGCGTAGACTTTGACAGAAAAATGTACTTCATAAGTGCAGCAGAATAGCGTAACAAACATTAAATTATTAAGTAATGTTCATTGCTTTTACTTGCGAATCATTTTAATGGATGCAATTACAAGCACGGTCATCACAAAGTGTTCTGGAAATATCTGGCAACTCTACCCACAAGTGGGCGGGGCGTAAATATTATCTTAACATTGAGATTTATTTCTTCACCAGAAATTCTTTTTGCCATGAATGTTTTTTCTTATTCTAGATGAATATCGATCTTGATCATGGGTAAATTACTGATGTGAAATCTTGTAATGACTAATGTCTGATAACACAAAACTAGCACGGGAACAGAGCAATGCCTTGACACTGATTTACAGGCATGGGCTAGCAACCTCACCCCAAAACGCCATGCTTACAACATTACATCAAACCTTAGGAGCCTGGTGTGAGGGGCAATGGATCACAATGAAGCCAGAGAAGCCAATAAAGTGAAATAATAATGACTATAATGAATTTAAAATTTAAATTGAAAGAAAATCACATGCTATCGCCATCCAAACAACTGGGCCTAATATTCATCAGCATAATATTTTCAGCTTAAATCTATAGTTATTAAAGTGCGTCATTCAAATGAAGCTCTAAATCGCCAAACACGAAAGCACACAGTTTGTCAAAATCTTGATAAATATGGGACAGAAATTACAAACTGTAATTGACTGCGGTTGGATTGAGCGCACACTGTGATATCTGGTATTTTAACCTTTAATAAAATGGGCTTCCGACGTTCATTTGCGACTCTCTCTCTCTCTCTCTCTCTAAATTATGACTTATTATGATTCATGTACATACACACATACAGTACATATACACTGGCATACATTACATAAAATACCCACAATACAATTAAATGCTGAAAAAGCCATATTAAAAAAAAAACGTAAGTACTTGTAAATACATTATGATAAACATGCGAATCTAAAACGACTTACATACAGATTCGCATACATGTACAAAAACAAGTATAATTTTAAACAAATACACAATTAAAATAAAGAAACTGAGGTTCTCTAAAGGAATTATTGGAATACAGGAAGTAACAGAAAGAAGGTGAATATCAGTTGCTTATAACAAAAAGAAGGGGGTTAAGGGGTATTTGGCATTTAGGGAGGGGCACTGTGGGAAAGGGGGTGGGGAGTTGGCAGGAACGTTGGATGGGGGTGAGGTGCTATGAGAAATGGGGGTAGCTGGTTTCAGAGAGAGAGAGAGAGAGAGAGAGAGAGAGAGAGAGAGAGAGAGAGAGAGAGAGAGAGAGAGAGGTGGAAGGGGGAGGGAAGGGTAGATGGGACTTTGGATGGGAGGTAAGGTGCCATGAGAAATGGAGAGTGGTTGACTCTACAGAGAGAGAGAGAGAGAGAGAGAGAGAGAGAGAGAGAGAGAGAGAGAGAGAGAGGTGGAGAGGGTAGATGGGACTTTGGATGGGAGGTAAGGAATGAGAAATGGAGATGGGGACTTTGGAGAGGGAGAGGTAGAGAGGTGAAGAAAGGGGGGTTGGGACTTTGGGGGGGAGGTACTATGAGAAATGGGGGGTAGTTGACTCTAGAGAGAGAGAGAGAGAGAGAGAGAGAGAGAGAGAGAGAGAATTTCTGGATGGGAGTAGGGGCTGGGGAGTAGAGTGGGGGGGAGCAGGGAGTGAAAAGACCCTCTCACTGGAACCCAAAAGCAGGCCAAAACAGGCCGAGGAAAAATCCTCACTACAAAAGAATCTAATCATAGCCTGTGTAGATTCTCTTTCTTTCTCCCCTCCCCCCCTCCCCGGCCGGGTCCTCAAAAGTAAATATTGGCCCATCTGATCGACTTTTATTGGGGGCAATCACCCCCTCTGGAATAACACGGCGGGAATTAACACAACAGACCCACCGCTGGTACTTAGGGAGAGAATGAGAGAGAGAGAGTAAATATATATATATGAATATGTAAATATATATATATAATATATATATATATATATATATATATATATATATATATATATATATATATATATATATATATATATATATATATATATATATATATATATATATATATAATGTCAATTATACACACGTGTCTTTCTTATATTCACAAATACAGAGAAAACATCTCTTCAATCTACCTTGGGAATAATGTATACCTTGGGGAAATTATAATTGATAATTTCTTTGCCCCCGCCAGGAATCGAACCGTTGCCTGGTTTAGAAACAACGACAGACAACGGTTGGAATCCTGCCGGGGACAAAGCATTTATCAATTATAATTTCCCTTAAAAATATATGTTAATCCCTAGGTATAGTGAAGTGTGTATCAAACGATATTTGTTTCTTAATATCTGTTATATATATATATATATATTATATATATATATATATATATATATATATATATATATATATATATATATATATATATATATGTGTGTGTGTGTGTATACTATATATAATATATATATATATATATATATATATATATATATATATATATATATATATATATATATATATAAACACATACATTAATATAAACACACACACATATATATATATAATATATATATATATATATATATATATATATATATATATATATTCATATATTTATATACACTACACACATACATAATATAAATATATCTTACGTGTGTACACGTACGGACACCCATTTCTTTTATCACCTCTGTTTCCCCACCTTCCGCAAACGTCTCCCTATGTGAAACGAACAGAATTCTTCATAGGAATTTTTCTAAACCCGAACACAGGACGCAAACAAGACGCTTCCCTTCACTCCTCATGGCTGATTTGCAACACCTAATTTCCCTACTTTCATTTCCGCTGAACAGTTCCCCCAATTTGGCTTAAAAACCCTGACCGTGCACTCCTTCTAAATTACAGTCTTACCCCAATCTAAAAACGACAAATTATCTGCTACAAATGGATTCTCATTTGGCCTCACCTAACATACATATATAGATATATATATATGTATTCGAACCGAGTAACTGTTTTGAATTTAGAATTTTTTTCCGGGCGATTAAAGGATGCCCCTGCAGTGAAAAAGAGAGCGAAACGTTGATTGGAATCAAGGAAATGGGCTGCCACGGGCTGAAAAGGGCGTTGCGTGTTTATTTCCCCCAGTTTTAATTAGAGCAAGACTTCCTCCTCCTCCTCCCTCCTCCTCCTCCTCCTCCTCCTCCTCCTCATACGGGTGCTTCAATTTTCATCACCATAAGAAGGTGTGGTGTTACCATGACTCTGATTTTTACTAGGGACTCGGGAAGGAATGGAGAGAGAGAGAGAGAGAGAGAGAGAGAGAGAGAGAGAGAGAGAGAGAGAGAGAGAGAGAGAGAGAGGAGTTCTTTCTCCTCCAAATCTTCCTACTGCTTCTCCTCCTCAGACGGGTGCTTCAATTTCCATCTCCATAAGAAGGTATGGTGTTACCATGACTCTGATTTTTAGTAGGGACTGGGGAAGGAATGAAGTACAAGAGAGAGAGAGAGAGAGAGAGAGAGAGAGAGAGAGAGAGAGAGAGAGAGAGAGAGAGAGAGAGTTCTTTCTCCTCCAAATCTTCCTACTGCTCCTCCTCCTCATAAGGGTGCTTCAATTTTCATCTTCATAAGAAGGTATGGTGTTACCATGACTCTGATTTTTAGTAGGGACTGGGGGGGATGGGAAGGAGAGAGAGAGAGAGAGAGAGAGAGAGAGAGAGAGAGAGAGAGAGAGAGAGAGAGAGAGAGAGAGAGAGAGTTCTCCTCCAAATCTTCCTACTGCTCCTCCTCCTCATACGGGTGCTTCAATTTTCATCTTCATATGAAGATATGGTGTTACCATGACTGATTTTTAGTAGGAACTGGTGAAGGAATGGAGAACGAGAGAGAGAGAGAGAGAGAGAGAGAGAGAGAGAGAGAGAGAGAGAGAGAGAGAGAGAGAGAGAGAGAGATGAATTTCACATATTTATAAACATTAAATAGTGACATATATTTCACTAAAACTGAGTTTTTGGAAATGAGAGCAGATACGATAAGAGACATGAGTATTTTAAAGTAATGTATATACACTAAATTAATAATTGAACGTTCTATGGTAAAACTGTTCTTTTTAGTCGAATCTAACTTCAAGAGAACGGAGACAGAATGAAAAATATGTGCAAAACGGAGAAGGGGATTTCAGCGACGTATGAACAATTAATACTGAAATTTATCATATGGAAAATCTTATTTAATGATGAACGCAAGTTCTGAGGTATTTTAAATTGTCTTTACTACATTTCAGCATGGAGATAAAAAATCAGGCGTTTTATTTATACAACAAAGTATTTGAAGATTATCATCATTAGAATTACACACAGTCACTGTCACCGATAAAAGCTTACATGTTTGCAGGTCATAAACAAACTTCCAAATAACACATAACTGAAATGATCCACTGAAAAGCTTTGGGAACATTTATGAAAATAAACGACCATAGATTACAATAAATTAATACATTTGGTTCTCATAAGCCAAGCTGGGTCCCTCGAACTTGACGCCAAAAGTATAAATACTTTTTTCCATTTTTTTTTTTTTAGTTTAAAAGTGCGTGTGTTGTAATTTTGACCAAAATCATTTGGAACCGTAAACTAGAGTTTTCTTCCTTCACATGCATGATCCATTCATGCAAACTGGCGTCACAACGAGAATGGTCAGCGCAGGATTTCTTAGGATGTGTTTGCCTGTCACTTCATACTATGCATTCATACATAACTAGAAATCAGTTAGATATATGACACTAAAAGGCGATAGTTAAGCTCCTTAAGAAATTAAAATCGCCGTGTAATACCCGTGTTACAAGAAAAATGCAAGAGTGAAAGATTCATCTCTGACACTTTTCTATGTTCTGTACGTAGGACACACAAGAAAGCACAGCAGGATTTGCGATTTTGACTTATAAAAAAAATACGGTTGATGAAATTGCAACAAACCTTATAGCGATTTTTTACGAGTAGTACTGGATTACCTTGAAGCTGGAAAAACATTGAAGGGTGTGGGTGACATTTTAAACAAATAATTTAGCTGCTAATATAATAACAGAGACAATAAAATATCTGTATAATTTTCAGCCAGCTTCATATCATACAACGCGATCTTTATCCAGATATCTTATTTTCTATGTAGCACGTGTGTGTCTGAGTGTTCTTATTTTGCCGTTATTTTTGTTGGCACTGGACTGGTTGCAATATTTAAGATACATATGTAATGCCTCCCAAGGTGTGTTGCAAGTTTCACACCGCTGATCCAAGGGATGCTCATTCTGCACGTAACCCAGACATGATCACGGAAGCTTCTGTCTGGCATTATTAATGATCACCCAGCCAAGCAATGACCAAGCCCAGTTGTTTATTTCACAGACTGAGACTGTGGTAAACCTTTAGTGATATCTATGGAGAACAAAACAGGCGAATGACGTTCTAATGTAACCTATGATAAGGCCTATTTCCAGACGACTCGCGTAATAGATATATACTTTAAATATCCTAGACCCGACTATATCGTCAAGTCTACAATTGCTTTGTGTATCTTCTTGTTTTTTTATGTGGGGTTATAACATCAACACGAATATATGTTTGTGTGTATACATATACAGTACATATATTTATATATGTGTGTGTACACTAGCTGACCAACGCAGCACTGCCCAGGAAAACTCTACTCTCTCACTCTCACTTCCTCTCCCTCTCCAACTCTGACTCACTCTTTCTCCTCCTTAACACCCCTCTACTCTCTCTCTCTCTCTCTCTCTCCCTCCCCCCTTTCCTGTTAAGATAGTTGCTTCAATTACATTGCCCAGCATTCTTGACATTTTATATTTCATCCCTTCTCAGCCCCCCATTCCTATCGGGGGCTGAACGTGGACTTAAAGGGCATCGGGAGTGTCACTATTCATCTCAGCGACCTCGAAAACTATGGATCAGACACTAATATCATCATTTATATATATATATATATATATATATATATATATATATATATATATATATATATATATATATATATATATATATATCATACATTACCACAGGTGAAAAATAAGAAACGGGTGTAGGTCTGACCGGTTTCGACTTTATTTCCAAGCCATTGACGAAGGACTGATACAGAGTGTGAGAAGTCACAAATATATGGAGTACTAACGAACATACTATGGATCAGACACTAACATCTGTCATTTTGACATTTTTTTGGCTAAAACCCCTTCTCACCCCCTTCCTAACGGGGTTTGAACTTGGACTTACAAATTTCTTTTGATATTAAAGGATCAAGTTTATACATCCCTTGACTGATATTCATATTATGGTTGTAACTTTCTTTTATGAGATTCAATGATGTTCCTTTCCAGTGCATTATTAGAATATACAATCCTTTTTGCCCTTCCCAGTTGATAGCATGATTGTTCTCACTAACATGTACAAATATACCACTGTTCCCTTGTGCATATCTCACACATTTCTTATGTTGTTCAATTCTTTTTCCAGTGCTATTCTATCCCCAATATAAAAGGTTTGGCCAATATAACTCAAGAGTTACAACCATAATATGAATATCAGTCAAGGGATGTAAACTATGGATTAGAAAACTAATATCATCCATTTATATATATATATATATATGTGTGTGTGTGTGTGTGTATTTTTCACCTGTGGTAATGATAAATGAATCACGTACGAAAGTGTATGTATATATATATATATATATATATGTGTGTGTGTGTGTGTGTCTGTGTATGTATGTATGTATGCATGTATTATATACTTATAAAGCTAGCATAAATATAAACGTATACACAAGCACATAAATAGACCTCGCATAAAAACCATAGATACAAATGTTCCCGATGCAACACACAACCTGAATATACAATGAGAGTCAATTACGTAAACAAACAGCGATTTCATCTCTTTCCTCCGAAAGGACTCGCACAGCAAATGACCAGAGTTGATATAAGCCGCAGAAATAAATCCGAATAAATTCATTCTTTAGTGTAATCAACCTCAGGTCTGCCACCGACCACCGCAAATATAATAACAGTATTACGCAAAAGACAAAAAACGCCTGCCGGAAACAAAAGTGTTGGCAGGGCTGTTGTTGTTGTTGTTTTTTTTTTTTTAGCCCATATCCATTTGCATGATCAAACAATGGCAAGCAAAATCAACCCCGCAAGTAAAAATAAAGATAGAGCAAATAAAAGTAAT
>NC_089763.1:41814468-41831968 GCF_040412425.1 Macrobrachium rosenbergii | reverse complement strand
GCGACTGAGACAAACATCAGCCGTTCTGGCTGTCACTCAGCCCGACTCAGCCCTGGGACCTGGGACCAGGAACCCGGTCCCTAATTCCCGGGGACCTCTTGCTCGATGGGTGGTGGGACTGGGACGAATAGAGAAAGGATGGACGTTTTTGGAGGATACAGGAGAATGGGGGGGAATCCTGAGATTGCGCTGAACTAAAAAGTTGTGACAACGTTTTTGGGGATACAGAGGAATGAGGATTCCTGAGATTCTGATAAATGGAAAAATGACGAAAGGACGTTTTGGGGGATACAGAGGATTGGGGATCTCTGAGATTGGGATAAGTGGAAAGATAAGGCAAAGGCGTTTCTGGGGATGCAAAAGATTGGGCATTCTCTACAGAAGATTGGGGATTCAGGAGATTCTGATAAGTGGAAAAATGACGAAAGGACGTTTTGGGGGATATAGAAGATTGGGGATTCCTGAGATCTGGATAAGTGGAGAGATAAGGCAAAGGCGTTTCTGAGGGATGCAGAAGATTGAGGATTCACTACAGAAGATTGAGGAATCAGGAGATTGTGATAAATGGAAAAATGACGAAAGGACGTTTTGGGGGATACAGAAGATTGGGGATTCCTGAGATTGGGATAAGTGGAAAGATAAGGCAAAGGCGTTTCTGGGGGATAGAGAAGAATGAGGATTCCTGAGATTCTGATACATGCAAAAAGGACGCAAGGACATTTCTGGGGGAAACAGAATAATGGGGATTCTTGAGATTCTGATATATGGAAAAAGGACGCAAGGACGTTTCTGGGGGGGATATACAGGAATGGGGATTCCTGAGAGTTGTATAAAAATGACGTAAGGACGTTTTAGGGATACTGAAAAATGGGGATTCCTGAGATTAGGATAAATGGAAAAATGACGCAAGGCTGTTTTTGGGAAGACAGAAGATTACGGTTTCCTGAGTCTGGGATAAATAGAAATTTGACGTAAGGATACTTGAGGGGGATGCAGAAGAATGGAAATTCCTGAGGTTGGATACATGGAAAAATGTCGTTTGGAAGTTTCGGGAGGGAGATACTGAAGAATGGGGATTCCTGAAATTGGGATACATGGAAAAAGGAGGCGGAAACTTTCACGGGGATTCAGAAAAATGTGGAGTCCTGAAATTGAGAGAAATGGAAAAATGACGTCAGGACGCTGGCAGACATAGAAGAATGGCGATTCCTGAGACTGGGATAAACGGGAAGAAGAGTGGAGGGTTCTGAGATTGGGATACATGGAAAAATTACATTACAAATTTTGGAGGGGGGTACAGATTAATGAGGATTCCTGAGAGTTTGATAAATGGAAAATGAAGCAAGGACGTCTTGGGGGATACTGAAAAATATGGATTCCTGAGATTTGGATAAACGGAAAATTAAGCAAAGACGTTTCCGTGGGATACAGAAGAATGGGGATTCTTGAGATTGGGATACATGGAGAAATGACGTAAGAACATTTTGGGTGGATACAGAAGAATGGGGATTCCTGAGACGTAGGGAAATTCTGGGGAATATACTGGACTGGGGATTCCTTAGACTAGGATAAATGGAAAAATGACGTAATAACGATTTGGGGGTATACAAAAGAATGTGTATCCCAGTGACCTTGCAACCCGGTCCATAGCTAGTCTCGGGGACCTATTGCTAAATGATGGGTGGGTATGCCCAATCTCAGCCACTTCCAGGGAGTTTTTGCTGGGTGGGAAGAGAAACTGGAATGAACGGAGAAAGGGAGAAAGGGGAGATTCCTATGGAGGAGTTGAAATGGTTACAGAAAACGAAGAGAAATGAAAATCTGGGAAAAGACCTGACCGAGAGGAATAGGGCCTTGATGAAATGGCATCCTGACATTTGATAAACGGGGAAGGCAAAGACGTTTTTGGGATACAGAAGAAGGGATTCTTGAGAGAGAGATGGAAAAAGAGATTAGAAATTTTGAGAGAGAGAGAGAGAGAGGAGAGAGATAAAGAAAGAGAGAGAGTTTATTTGGACGTTTCTGCAAAAAATTTTATACCTTGGAAAAAATAAGCCTCATCATAAATAATTACTCTGCTTTAAAAGGTCATAAAATAACTTGCCCAGGAAAGAAAGACACAGAAAATAAAAGCTTATCATATCAAGAATAAAACCTCAATTTCCTGAAACAGAATACTGAATATTCAACACTTGCAAAAAAGATATCATTTTGGATTCAGATTAAAGATTCTACAATATAAATGGAAAAAAAAGGGGTTTGGGGATACGCCTGTAATATCACACTGAAACCAAACTGTAGTAAAAATATCAGTGACATAAGCATACTATTATTTTGAAAAATGGTGAAGTGACGTGTGGTACACATTACGTAGTAAAAAGTATGCATGTATATGAAAGTATTTCTCTGGATATTTATATTTTTACAAATACGTCGATTTAGGGGGTTTATTGCTCTTGAGAGTTTGGATAAAAAGAAGGACACTACGTTGGTCCCTGCTAGACCTTGCATAAAAAAAAAACACTAGTTTGATCTGTGACAAGATTTTTAATACATCATCTCGTTCATATAAATTCCATTAGTACTGGATTAAAATATTGTTTCTTTTATTTTGTTATATAAGGCGGTAATTATCGTTTGCTGCATATGTTGTTTGTAAGAGGAGAAAAACCAGATATTAGAATTATGGAGTCAATATAAGAATAAGTGCCGTCTTGGGGGTAATTCTCCTGAAAGTAAATAATATATAATTATATTTATATAAATATATATGAATATATATACATATGTATATATTATATATATATAAATATAAATATATATTTATATATATATTTATATTTTTAAAATATATATGTATATATATTATATATATATTTATAATATATATAATATATATATATAATATATATATATATATATATATATATATATATATATATATATATATATTATGTAACGTAGATTATCCAACCAGTATATAACACAAAAGAAGGTATATTTAAACTGGAGGATCTTGTAATACACTATACACAACCCCGAGAAAAAATAAACTGAAATAACAGTGTCTTTGAAGACATTAGGGTTACTGAGGACAGGCTGAAGTGGGACAAACGGAAAGAGAGGGGAATTTGACGGGTTTGTTGGGGGGAAGGGGAGAGGAAGGGGGAGGGGGAGAGGAAGGGAGAGGGGTCCAAGAGAGAGGACAAATATCAACTCAGAATATATCTGAATGGGGTCCCCTCAGAATACCAAAACAAACAACTGCCATTTTGCCTGTCGCTCTTCACTAAGATGGGGAGTGGAGAGGGGGAGGAGGGGTTGGAAGAAAGGGGGAGGGGGGTGGGAGGAGGGGGTTGGAGGAAGGACACAGAACTTATCGGGAGGTAAGGGGTGTAAGGTAGGGTTGATTGGTGAGGGAAGAAAGTAGGTGGAGGAAGACCTAGTCTGTAAACAGCCAGATCTGTGGTTAAGGTGATACGGGAATGAAAAGAGATAAGTAAGTGATTACTAACACTAATGTACTACTACTGCTATTACTACTACAATAATCCAACTTGAAAAAACCAATAACGTTTCTTAAAAACATTCGCTAAAAATTATGTATATTTTATCTACCAGTCCTCTGGAGTTTTCGCACATTTCACAAACTGCTTCTTCAGATTAAGGTTCTGAAAAAGCCTTTGTGAACAAAAGTTTGCCATTTCTGGGAGACCACTAGAATCTGTAAGCTTTTATACAGCTGTATTTTTATCTTGACTTACTATTCAAAATATGAAAAGCATCGACGGAACAAATCTAAAACCGAATGAACTGGCAAAGTAATCGTTCACAGAAAGTAAAAAAGTAGAGAAAAGATCAAATAAAAGTGCGTAATCCAATATGAATACAAACACAAACGCAAAACCAGTAAAAAAAAAAAAAAATAATTGGCTCTGAAGCAGCATTCAAGACTGTCTTAAACTTGAGAGCACGATCAGAGAAACTAACTGCGACGGTTTTACACAGTTTCCCATTGGAACGAAAGGAAGGACTGGCCTTTTGGGGAAAGACGACGGGACACCTTAACATAAGGCAGATGCGAACATATCAGATAGCGAATACAACGCCCGTGCTCTCAAAACAGCTAATAGCATTTTGCTGAAACTCTCTTCACTAAAAGCTAAGTGGAGCGTGCTAAAGCTCTCTGAAGAAAGGGGGAAGGTGGGGCACGCATAAGCTCTCTGCAAAGCTAATAGCATGCTGAAGTTGATTGCAAAGCTACGTGGGGGAAGACATGTCTGAAGCCAGATCTCTGCAAAGCTAATATGCATGCTGAAGCTTCTAACAGCTAACAGCATGCTGAAGCTGTTACAAAGCTAACAACTTGAAAAATGCAAAACGTTTCTTAAAAAGTGGCACGCAAAAGCTTTCTGTAAATCTAATAGCATGCTGAGCTTTTGCAAAGCTAATAGCATGTTGATTCTCTGCACAGCTGTGAACAAATAGTATGCTGAAGCCTCTGAAAAGCTTAATAGCAGTGCTTTGAAGCTCTTACTATTCAAAATATGGCATCGACGGAACAAATAAAACGGCTTTCTGCAAAGCTAATAGCATGTTGAAGTTCAAATCTGCACAGCTAATAGCATGCTGAAGCAAAACCTCTAAAAAATAATAGCGTGCTGAAGCTCTCTGCAAAGTAAAGTGGCACGCATAAGCTTAAGCGACGGTTTTGCTACAGTTAGCATGAACTGAAGCTCTCTTTGGGCAAAGCTAATAGCATGCTGAAGCTCTCTGCAAAGCAAGAGGCACGCATGAGCTTTCTGCAAAGCTAATAGCATGCTGAAACTCTCTGCAAAGCTAATAGCGTGCTGAAGCTCTCTGAAAAGTAAGTGGCACGCATAAGCTCTCTGCAAAGCTAATAGCATGCTGAAGCTTTCTGCAAAGCTAATAGCATGCTAAAGCTTTCTGCACAACTAACAGCATGCTGAAGCTCTCCGCAAAGCTAATAGCATGCTGAAGCTCTCCGCAAAGCTAACAGCATGCTGAAGCTCTCTGCAAAGTAAGTGGCACGCATAAGCTTTCTGCAAAGCTAACAGCATGTTGAAGTTCTCTGCACAGCTAATAGCATGCTGAAGCTCTCTGAAAAGCTAATAGCGTGCTGAAGCTCTCTGCAAAGTAAGTGGCACGCATAAGCTTTCTGCAGAGCTAATAGCATGCTGAAGCTCTCTGCAAAGCTAACAGCACGCTGAAGCTCTCTGCAAAGCAAGAGGCACTCATAAGCTTTCTGCAAAGCTAACAGCATGCTGAAGGTCTCTGCCAAGCAAGTGGCACGCATAAGCTCTCTGCAAAGCAAGCAGCATGCAAATGCTCACTTGCAAATGCTCCACAAATGCGTTAAGCCATTCTTATTATAATAATCACCATTTTGAAATATGAAGGTTCCGGTAAGCAGCTGAAACTGACATAAGAGAGCAACGTTCTGTTAATGCAAAGCAGAAGACGTGATTTCTGCAGAATTATTACAATAACAATTTTAGATACGAAAATGAATTCGAATAATAACAAACTTCCTAGAATAATAATAATAATAATAATAATAATAATAATAATAATAATAATAATAATAATAATAATAATAATAATAATAATAATAATAATAATAATAATAATAATAATAATACCGTATGGAGGTCGCCAACTCGAGAGTACACCGGTGTCATTAGTGCTTTGAACTTTCACTTCTTGAATGTGGAATTCTCTACTTTCCTCTGAACTTCGTGAATCACTTATCGTAGATTTTTGTAAAAGGAGGATTTCTCCTCACCTTGTAGAAACCACGAGGACATTTTTCTTACAGGACAAGTTTCTCTAACGTTTGAGAGAGAGAGAGAGAGAGAGAGAGAGAGAGAGAGAGAGAGAGAGAGAGAGAGAGAGAGAGAGAGAGAGAGGACACTTTCCTTACAAAAAAAGGTGTATCTAACGTTTGAGAGAGAGAGAGAGAGAGAGAGAGAGAGAGAGAGAGAGAGAGAGAGAGAGAGAGAGAGAGAGCTTGACGAAAGAATTAGAACAGCGAGGTTCTTTGACTAACAGAGAGAGAGAGAGAGAGAGAGAGAGAGAGAGAGAGAGAGAGAGAGAGAGAGAGAGAGAGAGAGAGAGAGCCATCATGACCGTTCTATAAGGCATTTTCATTTTGCATGGAATATGACTTTACCACCACCTAGCGTGTGCACGCAGACGACAGAGAGAGAGAGAGAGAGAGAGAGAGAGAGAGAGAGAGAGAGTGTGGACGGGACGAGACAATTAATTGAACAGTGTCGCGTATAAAACTGGCAAGAATCCCCCCCCTTAAATGTAAATGAAATGCCATGTTTGTTATACCTTACTTTTAACCCGATACCTTTTGGGGGAAATACCTGAAAAGGCTGTTATGAAGCCCCCGACATTCTTTCAGATGATTTTTTTCCGCCAAGTCAGCAATTTCCAGCGTGCAATATTATTTTCACCCGATTATTTCAGCACGGCAGAGCGCAGGATTGTCAGAGTGGCAGTGGCGTCCTCAGGATGGGGCGGAAATTCTAAACGCTGGCACAAAAAAAAAAAGGAGAAAATAAAAAGAGGAAAGATTCATAAAGAACAGAAGGAACACAATACGATGATTAAAAATGAACAACACAATATAACATGAATAAAATGAATGACGAAGCCTGGTGCAGTTATATTACTAATCGGTATAATTTTACACTATTTTTTTGTATAGTCTTCCCATTTTTGAGTCTCCAGATTATTCCTTTCATGTTTTCTTTCCTTCTTTTGAGCCTCCAAAATATTATTTTTTACATTCTATTTCTTTTCTTTAAGTCTTCTTCATTCATAGATTTCCCCAGAGCAGAAAACCGAGGAAAGAAAAAATGAAAGAGAAACACAAAAAAATAATAAGTAAAATAAATCAGAAACACAAAAATTGAAATACAATACATCAGAAACACAAAAAATGAATTAAAAAAACGCAACAAAATAAATATAAATCAGAAACACAAAACAGTAAATAAAATAAATCAGAGACAATAAAATAAATGAATCAAAATAAATGATAAACTCTGGCAACAGTTGACTCGGCCAAACTTACCATCGCCATTTAACTTACAGAATATTTTCCATTTATTATTTCTACAAGTCTCCATTTTTCATTTCTACGCAGAAGATTTAAAAAAAGAAAGAAAAAAATGGAATGTCACAGTACAATTTATTACGATCTGCGGGCCTTTTACCCCGCCGTATTTAGAAATCCATATCGCTTACAGAATATCCTTTTCCTTATTCCACCCCCTTTTTTTTTTTTTTTTTTTGAGTCTACTTCTTTCACAATTTTCCCCCAGAGCTCAAACTCGCGTTGGACATTTTAAAACATGCTAGATGCGTTTTCAGAATTTTTTTTTCGGAGCGCGATTTCCAGAGACGCGAGACGTGAACTAGTTTGCAAAATGAAAATAGAATAACTTGGGACAAAAATATCGCGAGTAAAATAGGAAATCTTGAAAAGGGCAAATTAATTTTTGCTCAAATTTAAATTTAATTCAAGGACTGAAAAGGAAATCTTGAAGAGAGTAATTCTTTTACTCACAATTTAAATTTAATTCAAGGACTGAAAAGGAAATCTTGAAGAGAGAGAAAAACTTTTTACTAAAAGTCTAAATTTAATTCAACGATTAAAAGGAGAGCAAAAGTCTTTCTGCTTAAAATTCAAATTTAATTCAGGGATTAAAAAGGAAATCTTGAAGACAGCAAACAATTTTTTACTCGAAATCTAAATTCAATTCATAGACTGAAAAGGAAATCTCGAAGAGAGGAAACGACTGTTACTCATAAAATTTGAATTTAATCAAGGATTAAAAAGGAAATCTAGAGCATACGGCTTTATTCAAAATTTAAATTTAATTCAAGTATTAAAAAGGAAATCTCGAAGAGAGCAGACATTTTTTTTTACTCAAAATTTGAACTTAATTCAAGGACTGAAAAGGAAACCTTGAAGAGAGCGAAAAACTTTTTACTCAAAATCTAAATTTAATTCAACGATTAAATGGAAATCTTGAAGAGAGCAAACGAGTTTTTACTCATAAAATTTTAATTTAATTCAAAGATTAAAAAGGATATCTAGAGCATACGACTTTTTACTAAAAAAAAATTTGAATTTAATTTAAGGATCAAAAAGGAAATTCTTGAAGAAAGTAAATGACTTTTCACTCAAAAATTAAATTTTATTCAAGAATTAAAAAGGAAACCTAAAGAGCATACGACTTTTTACTAAAAATTTTAAATTTATACAGGGATTAAAAAGGAAATCCGGAGAGCAAATGGCTTTATTCAAAATTTAAATTTAATTCCAACATTCAAAAGGATATCTTGAAGAGAGCAAATGACTTTTACTAAAAATTTAAATTTAATCCAAGAATTCAAAAGGAAATCTTGAAAAAAGAGTAAACGACTTTTTACTTGAAATTCAAACTGAATTCAATTTTTTTTCTTATAAATTATAACGGAGATAGAAAAAAAGGATCAAGCAAGATTATAAATGAGATCACCTGCGCATGCGCAGCGATGACAAAAGCTGCTGCAAACTAGTTTTCGAAATGGAAACAAAAGAACTTGAACCAAAAATATCAGGAGTAAAAAGGAAACTCTGAAAAGAGTAAATTAATTCTTAATCAAATTTAAACTTACTTCTAAGATTTTTTCTTCTTAATTTACAAGGAAGACACCAAGACCTGGCAACATTAGTAAACCAGATCACTGAGCATGCGCAGGCGATGGCAAAAACTGCTGCAACAAGACGCATATTCTATCGTCACAGAATTATAAAAACACCGACAACCAACATCTATTGTGATGGAAAATAATGATCGAAACAGTCTTTAAGCGTCATAAATTCTAACATTAAAAAGATACGATTGTGTAAAAAGACGAGTGTCTCATATAACCACAAGGGTATAATTAATACTGTTGTGAGTTCATCTTTCAATTCCCAAACTAAACGTATTCTGCGCTAATAGACAGCACATTTTAACCCTCATTTATCCTTCAATATACTAATGCTGTCATAAAATAACATCCAGATTTCTAATCTAGTCCCAGTAACAAAAATATTGTCAGGTACACGAGACAGTTTTCTTAGCCTCCTCAACATAACGTGAAAAGGAAGATTTCTCTTCTGACCTCAAAAACACAAGTTAGTGTCAAGAAAACGAGGCTGATTTCTCGTCTTAAAACAAAACAAAACAAAAATGTTAACATACTGTCATACAAGACAGATTCCTCCTCTGATGTCAAATCAAAGCAAATATTCCCGCGAAAAAAAACCCGTTTGGTTTGATTCTAAAAATACACAAAAATAATGCCAGAAAAATACATTTCTCTTCTATTTGTAAAAATTATAAATATGGCCATAAAAATATTGAAGAAAGAATGCAGATATAAAAATGTGGAAGATTTCTGCTTTATCTCACAAATTCACTTATACTGCCATAAAAAAAAGTGCTTTCGATCCTAACATCGGAACATTTGGACATTGCCTTAAAAGACAGATTTCAATAATAATCCCCGAAAATATACGAAAACTTGAATATAAGAAAATTTTCAGAAAACGACTGAATTAAAATAAAAATGAAGGAATACTGCGTAAGTAATTATTTTATTTATTGTATGAAAAGTTTTTAAAAGCAACTACTAAGAGATCTTGAGATATATACAAATGAGGAAAGGGAAAAGGAAAATTAATTACTATGGTAGATATATTTAACTCTCGATATCAACTTATCAACTCTCTCTCTCTCTCTCTCTCTCTTCTCTCTCTCTCTCTCTCTCTCTCTCTCTCTTTTGTGTGTATATATATATATATATATATATATATATATATATATATATATATATATATATATATATATATATATATATATATATATATATAGAGAGAGAGAGAGAGAGAGAGAGAGAGAGAGAGAGAGAGAGAGAGAGAGTCGATAAGATGGTCGAGAACTGCGTACAAAGCCAAGAGAGCGACAGAGAGAGAAACTAAAGAGATGAGAGGAGATACTTAAGTATCCACCAAACTGAGACGCAAGACATACAACGATTTAGAGAGAGAGAGAGAGAGAGAGAGAGAGAGAGAGAGAGAGAGAGAGAGAGAGAGAGAGAGAGAGAGAGAGAGAGAATCATAAGAAAGTGAGAAAGAAAGGAGAGGGTACTCATTCACTGCCGCAACGTTGAACAAATTGACAAATTACTAAGAGAGAGAGAGAGAGAGAGAGAGAGAGAGAGAGAGAGAGAGAGAGAGAGAGAGAGAGATCGTACGAACATTACTCCCACAACAAACAACAAATTCGCAAAATCACCCGAGAGAGAGAGAGAGAGAGAGAGAGAGAGAGAGAGAGAGAGAGAATCATAAGAAAGTGAGAAAGAAAGGGAGAGGGTACTCATTCACTGCCGCAACGTTGAACAAATTGACAAATTACAAAGAGAAAGAGAGAGAGAGAGAGAGAGAGAGAGAGAGAGAGAGAGAGAGAGAGAGAGAGAGAGAGAACATTACTCCCACAACAAACAACAAATTCGCAAAATCACCCGTGAGAGAGAGAGAGAGAGAGAGAGAGAGAGAGAGAGAGAGAGAGAGACGTCGCCAGAAATGACTCTGACGGGCAGCGCGAACGAGGGACGGGGGCGGGGTTGGGGGTGGGGGCGGGAAATGGGAGGAAGGGGAGGGGAGAAAATACAAAAGGTAATGATGGAAATGAGCATTTTTTTGGTGCCTTTCTTTGCCTCGCAATCATCAAGTTCACGGGCGACATCCAGAGAATATGAAACGACATTTTTTCCACCTGCAACTGGCCAATTACAGGTATGCGGACGGCATTTTTAATGGCGGGGTGGGAGGGGAGGGGAGGGGGAGCGACGGACCGACGGACCGGAGGGGTGAAAGAAAACGCCGCTTTTCTCTTCTGAAGAATAAAAGGCAAAGTGAGTGAGAAATAGGGAGAGGGGCTTGGGTGCAGGGGTGGGGGAGGGAGGGAGGTGTACGAAAGGTGTAGGAAGAGGAGGAGGAGGAGGAGGAGGAAGGGGGAAGGAGGTTGGGAAGGGGTTAGCAACGGGTTGGGAGGGGAGCGAGATAGGAGAAAGGTTTTGTGCTTTGAATATCATCATCAACATCGTCGCTGTTTCGAAAAGGGGGAGGGGTGGGAGGAGAAGGGAATAGGAGGGGAAAGGGGGAGGCCCATCATATTCCGTGGGAGTCGTCTCCTGGATAGGTGGGAGGTCGGGTGGGGGGGAAGTAGAAAGACAGAACAGGAAAATACACAATAATGGACGTACCTTTGCCAGCGGGAGACGTAAAGAATAGAAGATGGAAAGACTGATGACCAAGGGAATGAAAAACGAGTCACTTGTCACAAAATCGATATTTAATTTGACCAAAATAAGATACCAAATAAACTTCAGTATGTTATTAACAAAAGCCAACTCTCAAAAAATCGAAGCTTTATCATTTTGCCATAAATAACAGTCACAATAAACACAAACAAATTATTAATGATAGTAAAATGTCTACAACTAAATTTTTACATCTTACCATAAACAGAATAGTAAACACACATCAACAAATTATTACTAACAAAAGCCAAATCTGAAAAATTCAAAATTTAAACAAAAGCCAACTCTGAAAAATTCAAAACTTAAACAAAAGCCAACTCAGAAAAATTCAAAACTTAAACAAAAGCAACTCTGAAAAAATTAAAACTTAAAAGCCAACCCTGAAAAAATAAAATCTTCGACAAAAGCCAACTCTGAAAAAATCAAAACTTAAACAAAAGCCAACTCTGAAAAAATCAAATCTTAAACAAAATCCAACTCTGAAAAATTCAAAACTTAAACAAAAGCCAACTCTGAAAAAATTAAAACTTAAACAAAAGACAACTCTGAAAAATTCAAAACTTAAACAAAAGCCAAATCTGAAAAAATCAAAACTTAAACAAAATCCAACTCTGAAAAAATTAAAACTTAAACAAAAGCCAAATCTGAAAAAAATTAAAATTAAACTAAAGCAACTCTGAAAACATCAAAACTTAAAAGCCAAATCTGAAAAAATTAAAACTTAAAAGCCAACTCTGAGAAAATCAAAACTTAAACAAAAAAACTCTGAAAAAATCAAAACTTGAACAAAAGCCAACTCTGAAAAAATTAAAACTTAAACACAAGCCAAATCTGAAAAAATCAAAACTTAAACAGAAGGCAACTCTGAAAAAGTCAAAATTTAAACAAAAGCCATACCTGAAAAAATCAAAACTTAAACAAAACCAACTCTGAAAAAATCGAAACTTAAACAAAAGCCAATTCTGAAAAAATCAAAACTTAAACAAAAGCCAATTCTGAAAAAATAAAAACTTGAACAAAAGCCAACTCTGAAAAAATCAAAACTTAAACAAAAGTCAACTCTGAAAAAATCAAAACTTAAAAGCCAACTCTGAAGCAATCAAAACTTAAACAAAAGCCAAATCTGAAAAAAATCAAAACTTAAACAAAATCCAACTCTGAAACAATCAAAACTTAAACAAATAGCAACTCTGAAAAAATCAAAACTTAAACAAAAGCCAACTCTGAAAAATCAAAATTTAAACAAAAGCCAATTCTGAAAAAAAATAAAAGCCAAACTCTGAAAAAACCAATATTTAAACAACAGCCAACTCTGAAAAAATCAAAATTTCAACAAAAGCCAACTCTGAAAAAAATCAAAACTAAATCATTTTACCATGAATAAAAGTCTCAATAAACAAACTTTCAACGACACTAAATCTCTAAAATCAAAACTTAAATTTTAAACTAAAGACTCGAAAAACAGACAGATTGCGAAAAACAAAAATCTTTAAAATTAAAACTTAAAAGATTTTATCAAAAATTAAAAAAAACTAATACAACAGCCAGTTCTCAAAAGATTTTACCAAAATAAAAAAAAAACGATCAGCCAATTCTCAAAAATAAAAAATAAAAATTTTTAAATTTCCCCATCAAAAGATACCAAATTACCACCAGCAACATATATTATAAACAACGACAGCAACAACAATGACAAAAAAAAAACGGTTTTTAATTTCATATGAAGAAGAGACAGAATGAAAATCATCAGCAAACTAAGAAAAGCGAGTCACGAGAATAGAAGGGAGGGAGATGGTTACAGGAATACAGTTAAGGGGAGGTTGGGACGGGGGGGTGCATGGAGGGGTGGTTAAGTATATTCCTACATTACGAAGAATCGTACTCCACGATTCTTAAATAATTAAGAATTAAGAATTGTACTCAACTAATCCCACATCATTAAAAATCTTTCTCTAAGATTCTTATATCATTAAGAATCGTTCTCCAGCATTCGTATCATTAAGAGTCGTACTCAGCGATTATTAAATAAAATTAGGAATCACAATCCACGATTCCTAAACATTAAATAATCGTACTCCAAGAGTCTTAAATAATTAAGAAACCTTCTCAATGATTCGCATATCATTAAAAATCAATCTCCACGATTCTTAAACATTCAATAATCGTACTCCACGAGTCTTAAATAATTAAGGAAACATTCTCAACGAATCACATATCATTAAAAATCATTCTCCACGCTTCTTATATAATCAAGAATCATACTCCGAGATTCTTGTTACCTATCCTGTTCATTTTCATCCCTCCTCTGCCCTAGAGACCCGATCTAGCTGAAGACACATTAACGCGGACTTGTGACTTCATATGCATAAATCTAGCAAACATGAATGATATGATTCCTTCCACTTAACATTAGTAAACACGTTACAGGAGGGAGATCTAAGCCACTGAGCTCCAGAAGATGTTAAGTGGGTATCTGCCAATTTCAAGAAATTCACTCGCCAGTTCTAGAGGCGTCTTCCAAGTATTTCCTCGTATAATACGTTACTATTAAAGGGTTCTTGATGTATTTGACGTACCTGCTTAGCAAATACTCTGATTAATAATTCTGACTGGGCAACGTGACATGATTGGTTTTCCATAATTATATCAA
Organism: Macrobrachium rosenbergii; assembly: GCF_040412425.1. NCBI lineage: Eukaryota > Metazoa > Arthropoda > Malacostraca > Decapoda > Palaemonidae > Macrobrachium > Macrobrachium rosenbergii. Next base: position 41,817,924 of record NC_089763.1, on the reverse strand, counting down.
AGGTTAGTGGATTTAGATGTGTGCTTGCAACGTAGAAGAGTATTTTGCCAATGATCAAAATTTTTATGGTTTGAAATCTATCATTATTGTTGTTATTCAGTTGATTAATTAACTAAACTTTACAAATATCCATATGGAAAAAGGCAAAAAGTCAATTAAGTTAGCGGGCCATCTTCCACAGAACCATGTACATATAATTTAAAACCAGCATGTCGGTAAAAAGTATAGTAAGACAGACGACAATAACAAATAACCTATAAATCAATAGGCATATAAAAAAAAATTATCAAACCGTGTAAATCTGAATAACAACTGAGAAAAACTAGGATAAACTGTGACAACAAAGTATCTTATTAACAAACCTATTTTTCGATGGAAATCTCACTGTCATTACAAAATTAACAGAGAAAAATCTACTCTGACATATATATAAATTATATATATATAATATATATATATATGTATATATATATATATATATATATATATATATATATTATATATATATATATATATATATGTGTATATATATATATATATATTATATATATATATATATATATATATATATATATATATATATATATATATATATATATATATATATATATATATATATATATATATATATATATATATATATATATATATATATATATATATATATATATATATATATATATCAAACACCAACCAGTCGAAGCTACTACCCCAGCAGAAATACAAAGACTAATCTTGCTTTAATGCATAATTTCCCATTCTTTCCGAAGTCATTACTATAGAATGGCTTTGATAAAACATTGGACTGTCCGTAAAGAAGCTTAAATCCAAGGGTTTTATACTACGTTCATCTGACTCAGTACAGATCATCTGGCTGCTGAAAAACTTTCGTCCAACTCTGAGCGTAGATCTGTACTTTATGACAATGTGTGTATAAGTAACCAGATTTAAGTCGAGTTACGTGAATAAATGAATCAAAATTTTAGCCATTAAGAGAAGTACTGGGCCGCTTTCGGCCATTCAGCGCTGCAGACATTGAAAAGCTGCAGTTGGAGCGGTTGGACAGCAAGATATTCCAAGATTAAATGAAAGGAAGTATAAAGATCTAAAGGTAAAACTGAGAGAAAACTCCAAGATGCACTGAGAAGAAATAATGAGAGAAGTTTGACCGCAAGATGGAAAAAAGGAAATTGGAATGGAGGGAAAGTGAAAGATTAAAATGTGGGCGAGGTCATCTTAGTTATGAAATTACTGTGATACTGAAAGTAGAAGACTACATAACATAAATGTTAAGTTAGATTGGGTCACTGAAGGTACTTGAGGTGTCGTGACACTGACGGTGCGAGTTCAACAAACCTGTAAGTTAGATTAGGTAATAATGGTTTTGTAAAAACTTATCTCTTTGTATGTTCAGGGCATAATTTCCGAAAACTCACATGGACCAACTTAGATAACTCATTAAGTTTACCAACATAAAATAATCTATTTATTCAGGCCGCAAGTTGAAAAAAACACACAAGGCCAACTTAAATAACTCATTCAGTTATACAGAATACCACTGTAAGGTCGCTAATATCATCGTTCATTATCACTTTTGTTTTTACTATATTAATACAGCGGATTCCTAAATTCCTCTCAAATCCCAGTCGTCCTCTATTGTATTATATGGAAAAGGCTGTATTTATTTGGACTCTAGTATTACACTGATTAATTTAACTAGTATTACAAAAACTGGTGTCCCAACTCACATGGTCAACGACACCGATTCGGTGCTGGGTCAGTATCTGAAATCGAGAGGTCCAGGTTGAATTTTAGTGAAATCTTATATATCTTCCACGATGCCATGGAGTTCACGTGCTAGAATTCGGTACTCCTGGACGTAAGCTCCAGACTGTGAATAATTTCTTTTTTAATCCACTTTGCATTTTAAAAATCACAGAATGAAGAAATATTTTGGACAATAAGAGAATGTAGTATGTTATGGGTCCTGTGAGATATGGTAATTTATATATATATATATATATATATATATATATATATATATATATATATATATATATGGTATATATATATATATATGTATATGAAATGTCTTTTCCTGTAATACCACAGTGTAATATGAATATAAGAAGGTCCATAAAACACTATTTAAACGTTGAAACCATATATACAGTATATATATATAATGAATATATATATACATATATATATATATGTGTGTATATCCATATTTATACATCTATATATAATACATATAATATATCCATATATATATATATATATATATATATATATATATATATATATATATATATATATACCTATAATCATGAAGTTACAAATGTTTAATATCCAATTCACGCTACTTCGGGAATATCCCCGATGGGGAATTATCACCGAAGGTGAATTAAGAGAAGTGATAAATGGATCGGTACCGCCGGGTCTTGATCCATCAACACAGCACCTTCCAACAACTCCAGTCGACGGTCAAAACCACTGACCCACCATATACCTCTATATATATATATATATATATATATATATATATATATATATATATATATATATATATATATATATATATATATATATATATATATATAGGGTGTTTTGAAATTAGAGGCCCCCTCTACAGCATAAAGTAAAATTGATATGGACAAAAACAAAAGTAATTCAGAACAGTTATTTATTTAAGTATTTAGTATTTTTGTGTGGCCTCCATCTGCCTGTACTGCATCCTACATTCTTGAGGGGTATGATTTCAGCAAATCACAAAAAAGCTGAGACTCAAACTCCATTTCCCTGAGCACTTCGGTCACCTTTCTTCGCAGGGCGTCGAGGCTTGGTATATCATCATAGTTCACTGTGTGCGCTTCAACACGATCCTTTAAGATACTACCAATGTTTTCACACACATTAAGGTCAGGGGAGCTACCTAGAAATTCACTAGACAAGAAGAAATTGATACTACTGTTTTGAAGCAGCTCCTGTGTCTGAAGAGCCTTGGAACATGTGCCTTATCATGCAAAAATGTGACTTCTTCAACAGATAACACATTTTCAGGATATTTGAGGAAAGGAAATACTCCACCAGTAAGCACAGTTTCTCTGAAGTATTTGCCATTCCATGACTGTCCTTTTTCTTTGATGATCCACATTAACCGTTTGGCTGTGAAACAGAGAAAAATTCCCAAACATTCAGGAAATTTCACAACTTGGCGATAGCGTACGTCATTGCTGATATCATCCAACTTTGCAGACCAAATGATGTCATTTTTATGATTTGGCTTCCTGACTGTGTAAATGAAGAATTCATCTAATGCGGCAACATGGAGAAAGTCAGCTTCATCCCAATCTTTAAGAAATGAACCACAAAACCATGCCGGTCTTCTCTCTGTTGCTGAGTGATGTTGGGCTTGCTGATAACATGAAATGGCTTGATACCAGATTTTTTCAA
>NC_089763.1:41769468-41811968 GCF_040412425.1 Macrobrachium rosenbergii | reverse complement strand
GGATTAGACTTATTTTACGTGGCTAAGGACCAATTGGTTACCTAGCAACGGGACCTACAGCTTATTGTGGAATCCGAACCACATAACAGCGAGAAATGAATTTCTATCACCAGAAATAAATTCCTCTGATTCTTCATTGGCCGTCCAGAGACTCGAACTCGGGCCTAGCAGAGTGCTAGCCGAGAACTCTACCGACTCGTCCGACAAGGAACTTGTCAGTCAAGAACCACGAGTGAAAAGGGTACCACTACTTGAAGATGAAGCATAGATGATGGTTCGGATATAGAAGTCAACGATGAATATTTCAAATCAGCTGGAGTAGAATAGAACAGGATATAGAAATCAGGCCAAAGGCCAAGCACTGGGACCTATGAGGTCATTCAGCGCTGAAAGGGAAACTGACAGTAGGAAGGTCTGAAAGACGTAACAGGAGCCAAACCTCGCAGTTGCACTTTGAAACAATTGTTAGAGAGGGTGGAAAGTCAGATGGAAGGAAGAGAATATGAACGGAGGTACAGCAAAAGGAATGAAAGAGGTTGCAGCTAGGGGCCGAAGGGACGCTGCAAAGACCCTAAGTAATCCCTACAGTGTACCACGTGAGGTGCACTGACGAAGCTACCCACCTAAGTTAAGTATACCTTAGTTTAACCAGACCACTGAGCTGATTAACAGCTCTCCTAGGAATGGCCCGACGGATTAGATTCTATTTTACGTGGCTAAGAACCAATTGGTTACCTAGCAACGGGACCTACAGCTTATTGTGGAATCCGAAACACATTACAACGAGAAATGAATTTCTATCACCAGAAAAAAATTTCTCTAATTCTTCATTGGCCGGTCGGAGACCCGAACGTGGGCCAGGAAAGTGCTAGCGGAGAACGGTACCGACCCGTCCAACGAGGAACTAAGGTGTTAAATTAGCTAAAAGATCGTTCCGTTTCGCAAAAGGCTCGTTCAACAGCAGCAGAGGTAGGACACCTTTCCGTAACATCCCGTCTTCGAATGAATTCAGTCACTAGACATTCCCACCTCTCGAGTCACGTTTCCGTTCCCATTTACGTAGGATGTTATTGTGAAATGGCTCAAAATACGGCGAAGGTATTGCTTACTAGATGGAATGTTTTCGTGATATATTGTATACCGGACGCACGGAAAAGATCTTCCGTACGCGTATTAAACGAAATCGGTGTTTTTTTCGTATAAATATCTAAAGTCATGCAGTTAATATGCTCTATCATCAATGTGGGGTATTACACTGGAATGGGCATAAAGTACTATTTCAAAAGAAGAAATTTTACTGACGAGGTATTACACTGGAATGGGTATAAAGTACTATTCAAAAGAATAAATTTTACTGAGATGTGTTTATTTAAAAGTGCTCACATATACTCAAATTAACAGTAAAACTAAACGTGACAATTTATGAGCTTTATTAAAGATAGATTTTCTTTATATATTTTTCGTTTTTCTTGTCTTTAGGTTTAATTATTCTCAAAGCTGTTGAAGATTGTTACATTGGTGGGTGAATGATATTTTACGGAGTGAATTTGACATTTCACTATCTCCGCGAACAAGGACACACACACACACACACACACACACACACACACACATATATATATATATATATATATATATATATATATATATATATATATATATATATATATACTATATTAATAATCAACACACAATCACGTGTGGAACAGAAATAAATTTCTTACTCGCATCAGGATCGAACCCAGGTCTTTCAATTGAAAGAGGAGACCGCTGCCAACCAAGCCACACAACTTCCTTTATGACTTGCGTGGCTTGGTTGGCAGCGGTCTCTGTCTTTCAACTGAAAGACCTGGGTTCGATCCTGATATGAGTCAAATTGTATATATATACATATATATATATATATATATATATATATATATATATATATATATATATATATATATATATATATATATATATATATATATATTATGTGTGTGTGTGTGTGTGAATACGATGAATCAGTAAAATGACCAGACGGCAAAAAATGAAGAGAAGTATGATCTAAAACTAGAAAAAGCGGAAAAACGATGATATATAAAAAAACAGTATTGACGATTGTACAAAACCAAAAACTGTAAAATACTGCGCGGAAGGAAATTCTTCCTTAAACAAAGAAACCGGAAAACATTTGAAGAATCAAGTTGAAAGCACTTTAGCATTCTAAATTTAGACAATTCATTTTTCATAATCTTTCATGAATATTGATATGATTTTTCATCGTTCCTGGCATATATTAATATTAGTGCTACTAATATTACTATAATTACCGTAATCTCCATTATCATAATCATTATTGTTATTAATAAGAGTATGATAAGAGTAGACACTCTTTCAGACATGTTCTTGTTAAAGAGAATGGCAGCATGAGCTGAATTGATTTTATAAAATGGTCTTTTCAATTCTTCTTATTATTATTTTCTTCTCATCAGGGCTGATATTTGCTAATATTTCGAAAACTAATTCCATTTCCTTACCCAGACTATGAACTTCGGCCAGTTATTAGCAAATATCAGCCTTGATGAGAAGAAAGTAGTAAGAAGAATTGAAAAGACCATATATAAAATCAATTCCACTGATGCTGCCATTCTCTTTAACAAGACATGTCTGAACGAGGGTAAGATAATAATAATAATAAAATAATAATAAATAATAATAATAATAATAATAATAATAATAATAATAATAATCCAAACAAAAACTTCTTTCACTGAAACCACAAGATTTTGTATAACTTGTTTATTTTGTAATAGATATATTCATTTTCTGAGTATTTAGACTTTTTTCAAGATGAGGTAGTCAGGCTGGTTCAATTGCTGGGCCTGAACCAGCCTGACTACCTCATCTCTCTTGAAAAAGGGTCACAGTTAGGACCTGAAAGTACTGAGTTTAAAAGTGACATGTAAATATTTACAAGTAAACAATATACACAGGAATGGGTTTCTTCAATAATAATAATAATAATAATAATAATAATAATAATAATAATAATAATAATAATAATAATAAATAATGGAGACTACAGTAATTATAATGATATATTAGTAGCACTAATATTAATATACGCCAGGAATGATGAAAAATCATATCTATATTCATGAAAGATTATGAAAAATGAATTGTCTAAATTTGGAAATGCTAGAGTGCTTTCAACTTGATTCCTCAAATGTTTTCCGGCTTCTTTGTTCAAAGAAGAATTTCCGTCCGCGGAGTATTTTATAGTTGTTGGTTTTGTACAGTCGTCAATACTGTTTATTTATTTTTTATTTCACCGTTTTTTCGCTTTTTTCTCTTAAGATCATACTTCTCTTCATTTGTTGTCTTCTGGACATTTTACTGATCCATCGGTATTCAAGTGATGCTACCATTCTCTTTAACAAGACATATTACTAATGTTATAATTATTATCCTCATTTCCAGTGTCTTCGAGGTACAAAATCCTTTTCACAAATCACCGAGTAACTCTGACTCTCATAGACCTTAAAACGAGTTGCTTTTCAATGTTGTCATCTGAAATTGTTATGATACAGTCAAAAATTAATTGGGCCATTTCTATTGATATAGTATATTTTTTCACCCGAAAGTAAGTTACACGCTTTAGGACCCAATGATAATAACACATAACTAACCAGATAAACACATAAATAAATTTCGTTTGCCTAACTTTGGCCAAAACAGCGGAGGTATACTTTATTATGATGTTAACTCCGGCCCACACACCATAATGCGTCATGGAAAAAACGTGTATGAAAGGAATATATATATATATATATTTTTTTTATCTGCGCGCGACTGAGAAGTAAAAATAAATAAATGGTTGGAAAAATAAAAATGAAAACGACAATGGAAATAAATTTTTTTTTTGAAAAAAATATGCGATCCGGAAAAAGTGGAGGCAGAGCAAAATTGAACCCTTTTGCCTAATGTAGTTAAGAAACCCGCTCTTTTCCCAACCCTGCCAAAAAGCACTGTTTTGGCCAGGGGGAGGGGGTGGGGTAAGGGGGAGGGGTCCTCTCGAGGGGGTAGGGTGCCACCGGAGTGGCTCGGGAGGCGTATTAGGCAAAGGGAGAGTAAAGGAAGGGTAGAGAAGGGAAGGGGATGGAGGGAGGGAGGATGGAGGAGGGAGGGAGGGGGAGGGGGGGGGTGGGGGATCCCAGCTAGCGGAGAGGTAATCAATATGTTGGGCTGAGCTTGGTGATTGTGGACCAAATGAATATGCATGGAGCGGAGCTTGTCGGAGCTGCTAACGACTTTTGCCAGAGTATGGGACGTTTCCGCTAAGTTTCGGACAAACCGCGCCGCCTCGGTTCCTCCCTAAAAAGCCCCGGGCCGCCCTCCGATTCGGCATTTTCCCACCTCGGGCTTTTTGGAGGGCCGTTCCCCAGTGGCCGAGGAAGCCTCGGGTCCCGGAAGCGAAGGAGAAAGTGGCGAAAAGGGCGGAAGAGATCAAAGGGCGGTGAGCGTTGTTCCGGCCTCCTCGAACGACTCCCGCAGAGACGCCTGATTAAAACGGTGGATTTGCGTTGGTCTCTGCCGAACAGAATACCGCCACGGTCGCCACCACCGGGCCCCCAAAACTGACAAAATCGTAATCAGTAGTGTGGAAGCCTTATTTCACACCTACGCCTTTATTAATTAGGACCCATTTCGGCGGTCCGCCGGACGGCTAACTATAATGTTAGAGGGACACTTATGTCCTCCAATTTACTCTCGCTTCATCTGTCCATCCTCATTAATATATATACATTATACAGTATATATATATATACATACATATATATATATATATATATATATATATATATACATATGTATATATATATATTCATATATATATATATGTATATATATATATATATATATATATATATATATATATATATAATATACATGTATATATGTAAATAAATATAATATACATATATATATATATATGTATATATAAATAAATAAATATATATATATATATATATATATATATATATATATATATATATATATATATATATATATATATATATATATATATATATATATATGACATGAAAAGAACCAACCATTTAAAATCCACAACTCCCATGAACCGAGACCGTGCATTTAAACATAATTAAAAGCAAAGCATTTTTTATAGCAATTTCATACTGATGGTTGAATTATCTGTCCCGATTACGCATGTTAAAGATATACAATTTTCGGAACATGATTTAAAATTTATCCATTAAACTCCTGCATGGGGGGAAAAAACCGGGGCATAAATAATTTCATTCAATCCAGCATTAGGACTTAAATACAAATATATATATATATATATTTATGGCAAAGGCTGAATCACTGTGGGATCCATAATATAAATTCAGATGTCTTCTGAAACAAAATACACATAAAGGCTTAACTACTGAATAGGAATTTATATAAATATTCTATTACGTGCCTTTGCATCAGCTGTTATAAAAAAAACACTTTTTATATAAAAAAATTCTTACTCACAAAAAGTCAAAGAGTTTTCCGAAGAAAATTCACATTAGCAGATATCTAGAATATCAGCATATTAAATCAATAATTTTATTCGTCAGCATATTAGCGTATTAAATAAAAATAGGTATTTATCTATAACATTCACAAATGAAAGTACGTATTTATCTATAACATTCACAAATGAAAGTATGTATTTATCTCTAACATTCACAAATGAAAGAACGTATTTATTTCTAGCATTCACAAATGAAAGAACGTATTTATCTCTAACATTCACAAATGAAAGGACGTATTTATCTATAACATCCACAAATGAAAATACGTATTTATCTATAACATCCACAAATGAAAGGACGTATTTATCTATAACATCCACAAATGAAAATACGTATTTATCTATAACATTCAGAAATGAAAGGACGTATTTATCTATAACATTCACAAATGAAAATACGTATTTATATATAACATAAAAATACGTATTTATCTACAACATTCACAAACGAAAATACGTATTCACCTATAACAGTCACAAATGAAAATAAGTATTTATCTATAACATTCACAATCGAAAATACGTATTCATCTATAACATTCACGAACGAAAATACGTATTGATCTACAACATTCACAGGTGAAAATACGTATTTATCTACAACATTCACAAATGAAAGTACGTATTCATCAATAACATTCATAAACGAAATGAAAGCACACGCAAAGGCTTAGCTCCCATATCAGCAAATCGCATACAAAATATTCTTTCATACAAATCACAAATAACGCGAAGGTCTGCACGGAAAGAAAACTCGCATAAGAGCAACGCATCGACGTATATAAAACGGACCATGAATCGAAAACTAAAAAAAAAAAAAGAAATAAAAAAAAAAAGGAGAAATATATTACCTTGCCAGTTGGTATTGTACGTGTACGGGCTTCGAATGCCAAACCTTTTATTGACATGTAACCTAGACTCCGTCATCTCCCAATAATCCAAACACGAGCTATTATTAACTACGCTCTCGGCGCAGGGGACAACGGCCCCTGCGGCGTCCGTCCCTAAGGTCGGTAATGGCGCGCCGCGTTTTACAAATTAATTAGCTCTTGTCTCTCGCTTCTAAAATACCTTTATTTACTCGAGTCTAATTCTTAGTTGATCTGTGTGATGGCACGGCTCCGCGCTCAGACCGGCACTCCAAGGCCGTTTTCCGTTAGCCGCAGTGTTTTACAAATGAACGGGCCGTGAGTGCTCTGCCTAAATAATGGCGCTAAGAGCGGGATTTACTGCCATGCATTAAGATGTTATTATTATTATTATTATTATTATTATTATTATTATTATTATTATTATTATTATTATGGAATAAAGCAATGGGACATATAATTAGTACAATTCTGATCTGTCTGTTATTAATATGTTCATATTCTTTATGAAAGGAAATGATTATTATTATTATTATTATTATTATTATTATTATTATTATTATTATTATTATTAAGGAGCAAAGTAAATTGTCCATAAAACACCATCTCCAAAAAAGAAACTTTGAAGACAGATAAGAACAAAGGTATAACAAAAGATATATAACTGACCTCAAGAAATCTTTCGTTACCTGCTAAAATATGAGAACAAGAGGAAGAGAAAAAAAAAATTAAGTGAGGCTCTCTCCTATATATATATATATATATATATATATATATATATATATATATATATATATATATATATATATATATATATATATATATATATATATATATATATATATATATGTATATAAAACAAGTTCTCTCCCATTCTGGAGTATATCTCTAAAATGTGATGCCTTTTCACGAGTATGTCTAATACGACCCAAACGCTGCTCGATTTCACCGATCGTAAAACTAGTGCTTGTTGTCAATGCTTTAATCCTCACGGGGTGGGAGCTGTGAATAATTAAGGTCTATTAAAAAAAAAGTTCGCTGCATTTTTTTTTACCTTAGAGGTGGATTCGGTACTTGATAATTAGTCGAAGGTGATGGGTCGCAACCAAGCTGGAAAGGGCATCAGACTAGCAGCCTCATCTTGGATTTACTGAAAACCCGAAGGGGGGGGGCCATTTCTGAAACCACCCTCCCTGGGGCAGACTATGGAAAAATATGTAAAAATATAAACTGCGCATCAGCATTTAGCCAAACGCATTTATTACTAAATTTTCAAATAAAGTTAAAAAATTTCTGAGAACAAAAACCGATAATCCTTCAACAGTTGCACGATATACCATACATACGAATGCAAATATACACTGTAAATAGGACAAATGAAAATTCTCTAAGATTATTCTATTACATTATAATCAGGTTCCCACTGTGAAGAAACGGAAGTAATTAACTAACATAAGTATTATTCAATATTAACATTAATAATATTATTATCCTCGTAGTTTTGCACAACCAAAACCAAATAATTATCATTTGCTTTTCTTCTTGTGTTAAGGTAGGAAAAAAAAAAAAACACTCGTTCGCTTGTGAAACGACGTAAAAAAAAAGTTCAATAGATGCCCTGCATGTGCTAATTATTGAATTGAATTGAATATAGAATTTAGGCCAAAGGCCAAATGACAGTAAAAAGGTCTGAAAGGTGTAAGAGGAGGAAAACCTCGCAGTTGCACTATGAAATAATTGTTAGGAGAGGATAGAAAGTAAGATGGAAGAATGAGAATATGAAAGGAGTTACAGTAAAAGGAACGAAAGGGGTGGCAGCTAGGGGCCGAAGGCACGCTGCAAAGAACCTCAAGTGATGCCTACAGTGCACCGCATGAGGTGCACTGACGGCACTAACCCCCTACGGAGATGATAATTACCTCTCATGCGTAAATTTCATACCAGTTAAGAATTATATAATTCAAGAATTATAAAGATTAATTGAAGCATCCAGACACCCAACAAAGTATTGATAATCTGTCCCTCCACTATTATCCCCCTTCCCCATAAGTGAGAGGAGGTTACGTAATGTGCAAAGCAAAGTTTTATTTGGACCCGTACGAAAATTTAACCAAAGAATGACCTCATGACTAGCATAAAGTGATAAGCTTTTGGGAGATTCCCGGATCTGCACAAAGAACCTTTTTAAATCCCCTCTGTGGAGGGGGTAGGGTGGGGTGGGGTGGGGTTGGGGTGAGGTATTGAACTGCTAGGAGTCGACAGGGGGTTTGCGTTTTCCGAACACTCTTGTTTATCTATTGTGTCAAATAATTGTAGCATAACATATCCAAAGACATTGTTGCTCTTTCCATTTTTTTTACGTTCCCAATTACTTCTATTCACTACTGAATTATTTATTCAGTTGTAAGCCATTTCGCTTATTTTTGTAATTATCAAATGTTTTATTTACTTGTTTTCCATCATGATTTAATTATATATTTATTCTTTAAAAAATGCATATTTTTAAACCGATATCTCATGTTTATCCCAATTTTTTAATGATTAATTATCACTACGTCATTTATTCATCAATTATAAATAACCAGACGAGCTCCCCATCATCAAATTGTCAATCATTTTCTTTTTAATTTGCTAATTTAGCCGTAAATTTACACTCAGAAACACATTACTTGAATCATCACATCACTCACATGATTTATCCGATATATTCCCCAAGTTTAAATGCAATTTACTTCAGAGATTCAGAGCTTGGTGTTCCTAGTGTCAGCAATACGAGTTCACTATCATCACGCTGTCAAGCAACGTACGAATTGCCTTATTCATTCACAAACCCATTCTGTAACATGTTTGAGAATGAAAAAGCCAATTCTTATATAACCTGTAACGACTATGTAACTACTAAAATCGCCATATTGGTCATTCACCCCGATTTATTTACCCGCCTATAATTCAATTTACTTCAAAGATTCGAGTGTCGCCGGTGCCACCAGAAGCAGGGGGCGGCGACCCTCTCCTAATAACATAGCTGCCATACGCACGTAGGGGTCCCGAGACCCTTTTTGGAATCCCTCGAGTCTATACCTCGCCTGCAGGAGGCCGGCAAACGGCCCTGTGTCATTACCTGGGTCACCCCTCCGACCGCGAATTCTTCGAAGGCCGGAGGTCGACTGAAAGTCTGCCATTTCAGCAGGATATAACGGCCCAGAGGACGGTTGGATTGGTGTGTTGCTTATTTCAGGAGGATATAACAGACATGGATTTTAGTACTGGTCTGCTGTCTATTTCAGAAGGATATACTGGAGAGGATTGTTGTACTGATGAGCTGTTTATTTCAGGAGGATATAACAGACATGGATTATTGCTTTGGTTTGCTGTCTGTTTCAGAAGGATATACTGAGAGGAATGTTCTAGAGGTATGTTTCAGGAGGATATAACAGATATATGTCATTGTATTGGTTTGCTGTCTATGTCAGAAGGATATACTGAGACCACTGTTGTACTGATGTGCTGTTTATTTTTAGCAGACATGGATTATTGCTTTGGTCTGCTGTCTATTTCAGAAGGATATACTGGAGAGGAATGTTGTTGATGTGTTTCTGATATATGTCATTGTATTTGCTTGTTCTATTTCAGAAGGATATACTGGAGAGGACTGTTGTATTGATGTGCTGTTTATTTCAGGAGGTTATAAGAGACATGGATTATTGCTTTGGTTTGCTGTCTATTTCAGAAGGATATACTGGAGAGGAATGTTCTAGAGGTATGTTTCAGGAGGATATAACAGATATATGTCATTGTATTGGTTTGCTGTCTATGTCAGAAGGATATACTGGAGACCACTGTTGTACTGATGTGCTGTTTATTTCAGGAGGATATAACAGACATGGATTATTGCTTTGGTCTGCTGTCTATTTCAGAAGGATATACTGGAGAGGAATGTTGTGGTGATGTGTTTCAGGAGGATATAACGGATATATGTCATTGTATTTGCTTGCTGTCTATTTCAGAAGGATATACTGGAGAGGACTGTTGTATTGATGTGCTGTTTATTTTTAGGTTATACATGGATTATTGCTTTGGTTTGCTGTCTATTTCAGAAGGATATAGAGAGGAATACTGTGGTGTGTGTTTCAAGAGGATATAGCAGATATATGTCATTGTATTGGTTTGTTGTCTATGTCAGAAGGATATACTGAGACCACTGTTGACTGATGTGCTGTTTATTTTAGGATATAACAGACATGGTTTGGTCTGCTGTCTATTTCAGAAGGATATACTGAGAGGAATGTTGTGGTGATGTGTTTCAGGAGGATATAACGGATATATGTCATTGTATTTGCTTGCTGTCTATTTCAGAAGGATATACTGGAGAGGACTGTTGTATTGATGTGCTGTTTATTTCAGGAGGTTATAAAAGACATGGATTATTGCTTTGGTTTGCTGTCTATTTCAGAAGGATATACTGGAGAGGAATACTGTGGTGTGTGTTTCAAGAGGATATAGCAGATATATGTCATTGTATTGGTTTGCTGTCTATGTCAGAAGGATATACTGGAGACCACTGTTGTACTGATGTGCTGTTTATTTCAGGAGGATATAACAGACATGGATTATTGCTTTGGTCTGCTGTCTATTTCAGAAGGATATACTGGAGAGGAATGTTGTAGAGGTGTGTTTCAGGAGGATATAACAGATATATGTCATTGTATTTGCTTGCTGTCTATTTCAGAAGGATATACTGGAGAGGACTGTTGTATTGATGTGCTCTTTATTTCAGGAGGTTATAACAGACGTGGATTATTGTTTTGGTTTGCTGTCTATTTCAGAAGGATATACTGAGACTAGAGGTATGGAGAGGAGGATATAATGTTGTCATTGTATTGGTTTGCTGTCTTTCAGAAGGATATACTGAGACCATATGATGTGCTGTTTATTTCAGGAGGATATAACAGACATGGATTATTGCTTTGGTTGCTGTCTATTTCAGAAGGATATACTGGAATGTTGTGGTGATGTGTTTGAGGATATAACGGATATATGTCATTGTATTTGCTTGCTGTTATTTCAGAAGGATTACTGGAGAGGAGGTTATTGATGTGCTGTTTACAGGAGGTTATAAGAGACATGGATTATTGCTTTGGTTTGCTGTCTATTTCAGAAGGATATACTGGAGAGGAATACTGTGGTGTGTGTTTCAAGAGGATATAGCAGATATATGTCATTGTATTGGTTTGTGTTGTCAGGAGGATATACTGGAGACCACTGTTGTACTGATGTGCTGTTTATTTTAACAGACATGGATTATTGCTTTGGTCTGCTGTCTATTTCAGAAGGATATACTGGAGAGGAATGTTGTGGTGATGTGTTTCAGGAGGATATAAGATATATGTCATTAATTTGCTTGCTGTCTATTTCAGAAGGATATAAGAGCTCACTGATGTGCTGTTTATTTCAGGAGGATATAACAGACATGGATTATTGCTTTGGTCTGCTGTCTATTTCAGAAGGATATACTGGAGAGGATTGTATTGATATTGTTTATTTCAGGAGGTTATAAGGATGGATTATGTCCAGAAGGATAGAGGACTGTGGTGTGTGTTTCAAGAGGATATAGCAGATATATGTCATTGTATTGGTTTGCTGTTATGTCAGAAGGATATAAACTGATGTGCTGTTTACAGGAGGATATAACAGACATGGATTATTGCATTGGTCTGCTGTCTATTTCAGAAGGATATACTGGAGAAGACTGTTGTATTGATGTGCTGTTTATTTCAGGAGGTTATAAGAGACATGGATTATTGCTTTGGTTTGCTGTCTATTTCAGAAGGATATACTGGAGAGGAATACTGTGGTGTGTGTTTCAAGAGGATATAGCAGATATATGTCATTGTATTACTGTCTATTTTGTACTGTAGTGGTGTGTTGTTTATTTCAGGAAGTTATAACGGACATGGATTATTGCTTTTAAGAGGACTGGAGAAGATTGTTAATGGTGTGTTTCAGGAGGATATAACAGACATGGATTATTGTACTGTTTTGCTGTCTATTTCAGAAGGATATAACGGGTGATGTGACGGTTGTACTGGAGCGTTGTTTATTTCAGGGAGATATAACAGACAAGGCTCATTATATCGGTTCGCTGTCTATCTCAGAGGGATATACTGGAGAGGATTGTTGTATTGTTTATTTAAGGAGGATATACCAGGCTAGAGGACGGTTGTATTGGTGTGTTTATTTCTGGAGGATATAAAAGACAAGGATCATTGCATTGGTTTGCTGTCTATTTCAGAAGGATATACTGGAGAAGACTGTTGTATTGAGTTGTTGTTTATTTCAGGAGGATATAACGGCCGGGAGGACGACTGGATTGGTGTTTCAGGAGGATATAACAGGCGCGACGACGGTTGTGTTGGTGTGTTGTTTATTTCAGGACGATATAACAGATAAGGAATATTGTACTGGTTTGCTGTCTATTTCAGGAGGATATAACAGGCGAGAGAAATGTTATATTAGTGTGTTTCTGGAGGATATAACAGGCATGGATTATTGTATCGGTTTGCTGTCTATTTCAGGAGGATATAACAGATATGGATCATTGCATTGGTTTCCTGTCTATTCCAGATGGATATACTGGAGAGGATTGTTGAATTGATGTGTTGCTTATTTCAGGGGGATATAACAAATAAGGAATATTGTACTGTTTTGCTGTCTATTTCAGGAGGATATAAGAGGCGAGAGGACGGTTGTACTGGTGTGTTGTTTATTTCAGGATGATATAACAGATAAGGATTATGTATTGGTTTGCTGTTTATTTGATGAGGATAAAGAGTTTTGGATTATTGTTCGGCTTAATGTCTATTTCAGGAAGATATATTGATGTCTTCTTTGTTTTATGATGATTATTTTTTTATTGTGTTCCTTATATCCTCCAGAAGATGATTCATTTGATATTATTTCTTTATCATTTCACTAGCATTTTAAGACTTCGCAGAATAAACTATGACTTATTTTCTTGTGTATCCCTGTAATTTTTTCTATTTATTTAATGGCTGAAGCCTAAATGGTATTGGACAATTTTTTTTTTTAAATACGTGATACTGATATTTTCTATTTTTAGAATATAAAATCAAATTAAATTAATTTCTTAAATTTATTTAATTTTTTTAATTTTTCTACTTAGTAACGTGTAGGATATTAATTCAATTTCATAGCAACATACAAAGTAAGCAACCACACCAAAGAAACAAGTAAAAAATGCGCCGAAGTTTCTTCGGCGCAATTGAGTTTTCAGTACATCCGCTGCAGCTCATAATGCTGTATGAGCTGGGATCCCTGAAAATTTAACCACGGCCAGGTGATGGCCTATCATATATCGTTGCCAGAAGCACGATTATGGCTAACTTTAACCTTAAATAAAATAAAATTTACTGAGGCTAGAGGGCTGCACTGGTATATTTGATGATTGTAGGGTGGATGATCAACATGATAATAAAATGATTTTCTTAGGCAAGGAAATTTGGAATTTGGCCGAAGCTCATTAGATTCTTCATTGCTTCTTCTTTTATCTAAAGAATAAACGACACTTCCTTTGTTTCTATAAATATTATACCTTGAAGATTTTACACAAATATTAGTTCTAATAATTCAAATTTAAATCAAATAGCGAAGTTCAGCAACTTAAACCTTTCATATTTGTCGAAATTACAAGTTTTAAAGCATTTCTGGTTTATTATTTTGATTTTAAGGACATCAGAATCAAAATGTTACGATTAACCATTCGCATTTTCAAGAAATTTCTAAAAACATTATTAATATTTTTGAATTTTAAATGTAATGTTTCATATTTTCAATACAGTTTTCAGAAATTTGGTATGGAAGTTTCAATTCCATAGCAGATTTTTCAAAACAGACCTAAAAATCATTCTGATTTCTAAAAAGAGAGCCACAAATAAAAGAAAAAGAGCTCACATTTACAAGAAAGGCTAAAAACTTCAATAAAATGTCCATAATTCTCAATAAAAACAAACCACAGGCTCCTGAGTTCTAATTCACCAGCATTCACCTCCATCTTTTTTTTTTTTTCTTGGAGAAACATTTATAATAAAAACAAAAATTTGAATTAAGAATTCTGTGAACTATAATTTTTAGATCAGGCATTTATACAATATTTCAGTAAAAAAAATGTAGTTTCTATTCTTCCATTTGGAATGGAATATAGAGTTTAGGTCAAAGGTCAAGCACTGGGACCTATGAGGCCATTCAGCGCTAGAAAGGAAACTGAGAGTAGGTAGGTTTGAAAGGTGTAACGGGAGGAAAACCTCAGTTACACTATGAGATAATTGTTAGGAGAGGGTGGATAGCAAGATGGAAGAAAGAGAATATGAATGGAGGTACAGTAAACGGAATGCAAGGGGCTGCAGCTAGGGGACGAAAGAACTCTGCAAAGAACCTTTAGTAATGCCTACAGTGCACCCCGTGAGGTGCACTGACGGCACTGCCCCATATGGGGATTTTGCTATTTAGAATTCTCTTTATTTGGGAACATTATTATTATTATTATTATTATTATTATTATTATTATTATTATTATTATTATTATTATTATTATTATTATTATTAATGTGAACGCATTAAAACCGTCAAAGCTGAGTATTTTATGAGTGGGGTTTTTTATTTATATTTCCATAATCTCCTGAAGAAAAGTCAATGATGATTCTGATGACAGTATGGGCTTGACCAAAATTGCCTGAGAAACATCGAAACATTTTCTCGTTATTATTATTATTATTATTATTATTATTATTATTATTATTATTATTATTATTATTATTATTATTATTATTATTTACGGTGTATCAATATACTGTGGTCGGAAATAATAAGTAAAAACCCGCAGTTATGTATATGAGCAAGACTGTTTTTTTGTATTTTGATTAAATACAATCGTGCTCATATACATAACTGCGGCTATTTACTTATTATTATTATTATTATTATTATTATTATTATTATTATTATTATTATTATTATTATTATTATTATTATTATTATTATTTCTGTATTTCCCTTTACCTCCTCTCCTTACTTATTCCTAATTAACACCATATTCTTTGGAAGCTCGAATTTCAAGTCAACGGCCCTGTGGGCTTGTTCCATATGAATAGGTTTCATCTTCTGAATAATAATAATAATAATAATAATAATAATAATAATAATAATAATAATAATAATAATAATAATAATAATAATATATTCTCCCATTTGAGATCTGCAAGTTCCATCGCTAATTACGACCTGGTAGTGGCCATTCGCTGACTTTATGGCCCTTTTAGATGGGCCCTAAAATGGCCCACTGACAAATTTCAGGTCTACAGCTGGGTTTCTACAACGGTGCTTCACGTAGCATCTTCCTCGCCTTTTCAAAAACTTATTACTTTATTGGCGCTTTTCTTTCTCTGTCATTTGTTTCAGCGTTTACTGTTTTGTTATCTGCTTAACTGTTCAATTTAGATTCCGATAAAAACGCGTATTTACAAATACAAACACACACACACATATATATATATAATGTATATTTATTCTCTCTTCTCTTATCTATATTAAATATATATTATATATATATATATATTATCTATATTATATGTTTATAATATATATATATATATATATATATATATATATATATATATATATATATATATATATATATATATATATATATATATATATATATATATATATATATATATGTATACACACACACACATATATATATAATATATATATATATATATATATATATATATATATATATATATATATATATATACATACATACATATACATATACATACGTTCTCATGCACATAGGTAAATACAACGAAGCATAAACAGCACACTACACTACACTGGAAGCCAATTTATAACAGCATTATAAAAAAAAGGGTGTTGACATGATGCTACACCCAGGGAAAAAAAAGGGGGAGCGAAAACAACAAAAATAAAAAAAAAACACGGAAAAAAATTCCCTTTGTATTAAATGAAACAATGCACTTTATAATCAAATGAAAAATAATTTTTATGTTACGCACACGTCCCCCACAAACAAAGGACTCCGATATCACAAAAGAAACCAAGCAAAATACCACGTAATTAGGTCACATGAGGAATGGGTACACGGGGAGGGAGGTGGGGGGAGGAGGGTGGTGAGGAGGGACAGAGTTAGAGGGGGAAAGGATTTTTTTTGTAAAATAGGAGGTTGTGGCACTTCTGCGTTAGGGCCAAGGAAGAGGGGGGAGGACGTTAGCCTGGAGAACAGGGGAGGAGGAGGAGGAGAGGAGGAGGAGGAGGAGGAGGAGGAGGAGGAGGAGGAGGAGGAGGAGGAGGAGGAAGACCTAAATCGGGGGAAAAGAAGTAGGAGTTCTGTGATGAGGCTAAAGTAAAGGAATAGGCGAGGAAGTTGTAAAAGACGAGGAGCAGAAGAATGGGGAAGAAAGAAGAATGAAGATTAAATTCTAATCTAAAGAACAAAAAATAAAAAATGAAAAACTGAAGATAGTTGAGATGAAAAGTAAGACGAATTAAAAAAAGAGAACTGGAAGAAGAAGAAGAAGAAGGAAGCTGAAAACACAACACAAGACGAATAAAACCAAGCCATCGGCGTCTTCAATTGAACACCGTAATTTCTCCAGATAGGAGAAGGTTGTGAGGAGTGTGTCGGGGGGTGGAGGACTACCAGAGACGGAGGAGGAGGAGGAGGAGGAGGAGGAGGAGGAGGAGGATGTGGAGCTTCTTGGAGAAATCCCTGGTAGGTCCCTTGAGGAGTTCAGGGGTCTTAAGGGAGCTTGCGGGTGTTTGTCAGGGAGTCGGGGTTAAATCCGTCCTGATTGTCCCAATGGCCACATGGGGCCGACGGCTGTCGAACTCACTCTCCTGGAATGTCAAAGCATCACACGCGGTCGGGGGGAGGAGGAGGAGGAGGAGGAGGAGGAGGAGGAGGAGGAGGAGCCACTGGAACGAAGAAGAGGAACGAAGAGCCAGGGGAAAGGGGCGGAGGAACCACTTGGAATGGGGGAGAGAGAGTGAGTGGAGGGTGAAAGGTAACACAGAGTAATTGGGTAGTTAAGTAAAATTGGCTCTTGGGTGGAAGAAGTCATGAGGGTAAGAGCCGTAAGAGCCACGGGAAATATGAGAAGGGCCAAAGGAAAGAACGAGAGGAGCCACGGCAATGAACGACGATAAGAGCCACCTGTAAAATCGAGAAAGAGGACAGGACAAGAAAAACGAGACAGAACGAGAAAATCCATAAAAAATAACGAGATGAGCCACAGGAAAAATCTAGAAGAGCCACTTACAAGAAGTAGAGGAGCCACGGAGGAGCGCAAGAAAATTCACTGCAAAGAGCAACAGCCATTGAACAGAACGACGAGAGCCACGGAAAAAAAACGAGAAGAGCCACATGAGAGAAGAGAGAATAAGAGTTAGAGAAACAACAAAAGGACAAGTAAAAAATGCGCCGATTTTTCTCCGGCTCAATCGAGTTTTCTGTACAGCCACTACAGCGAATAATCAAGGCCACCGAAAATAGATCTATCTTCTGGTGGTCTCAGTATAATGCTGCATGAGCCGCGACCTATGAAACTTCAACCACGGCCCGGTGATGGCCTATCCTATATCGTTGCCAGAAGCACGATACTGGAGAACTTTACCCTTAAATAAAATAAAAACTGCTGAGGCTAGAGGGTTGCAATTTGATATGTTTGATTATTGGAAGGTGGATGGTCAACATACCAATTTGCAGCACTCTAGCCTCAGTAGTTTTTAAGATCTGGTGGAGGAAAAAAAATTGCGGACGGACAGACAAAGCCGGCACAATAAGAAAACTAAAAACAGGACACGCCCACTGATTAGACTTTATACCTCTCCGACTACTGTATCCAGTGTTACAGAGTGCGATAAACTGTAACAGTTGTGGATCCAGAATATCAAAAAAGAGATAACAGAGTGACGGCAATTGCATTAAAAGACATATAAAATCTGAAATTACCGTATTCGTGATTTAAAGAGTAGATCTTTTTGGTAGTTTCACACCAGCAAGGGAACCACAGTAAGATGTTACACTGCGTTAGGTCATGTAACGGTAAGTAATTGTCAATAATTAGCAATATCCATAGTGCACTCGTTAATTATCTAAGGGAATTTCACACCTAAATGAACAACAAAGTACGAAAACATTTACGTAAATTTCATACTAAAATGAAGCCAGAACATCGAGTGTTATTATGAAGAAAACCTATGGAAATCATACCAGTCTGAAAGAGATAAGTGCCTCTGAAAAAAAATATATGGGCATTTCACACAAGCAAACATGAAAAAACATTATAAAATGCCCCATGAAAAAAACTCTACGGTAATTACACGCAGACACGAAGACCAGAGCCCTCTACGGGCAAAAATATTAAACGAACAAATTCGGACCTAGAGCTAAAAGGGGTGTCGGTCAGGGGGCTCCTACCTCAGCCAAGCAGAGACCTTCCTCCCTAATTTATGATGCACCATCAATTACCGCACTGTAAGATGGGGGAAAACGCGCGGTAGCAATGCATTGGCCAAAATAGTGAGAGCGAAATTGGTTCACCGTTGATCAAAATGGCTGGTCGGCGCTGGGCTGGGGTTGCAGGATCATAATTTAGACCCTACTCAAGCGGCATACGTCACTGTACGATGGAGCGTCTGAAATCTCGCAGATACTTCTGGGCAGATCTAACTTCTTTTTAAAGGGAAAAGCCCGTTTCCAGGCCAAGCCTGAAGGAAAGGATAAGGTCTGAAGAATAAAAGGGAAAGTTATGAAAAAATAAGGTTTATTCATGGAAAAGCGAAAAACTGTTTCTTCAAGGAAGAAATGAAAAATTGAACCTGGGAGAGCTAGTCGTGGCCTGATCCTGTCTTTAAATTGACACCAAAATATGTTGGGTCATTCCTTGGTCCTTAGGCTACAATCGCAGAAAGTCTCATAAATACCCACCCTTCCGCTGAAGCAAAATACTAAAAAATTGGACCAAAAAATATGCAGGGTTGTGGGTGAACGAGAAAACACCAGTTTGAACAGATAATATTAAAAAAAAAAAAAAAAAAGGTCAGACGCCTATATTTATGGTATTTATGAAAAAAAAGCCTTGTCTGACGCCTATATTTATGACGAGTCTAATAAACGAATATCCAGTATGTAATGAAACTTAGAATGACAATGTTCATAATATATTATCAACGGAAAGAAACGATGGATAGTTTTATGCGCAGTAGGTTTTTGACGTAAAAAAAAAAATCACTATAGCAAACGAAATGATAATACAACGGCTAAAAATGAAAATAATAATTACACATACATTACATGTGGAGACTCACGATGAAGAAGCGTTTGGATGATCTAATAAAACTGGAAGATCCTGTGGATAGAATAAACAAAATGAAATGAATAAAAATGTCAAATTGTATATTTGAAAGTAGCAATAATGACGTGAAAACAATTACTGTTCGCAGGAAGGAATTGGCAAGCTGATTAGTACATTGCTAAGTTAAATAAATTGTTTCTGTACATGAACTATAAAAATTCAAAGTTATATTAGATAATGTAAGCCTGAGTTCAATAACATACTTACATCTCTATAAATAAAATCAGGTAGAGCTGGATAAAGTATTGGTTAACTAATTAACGTATCGCCGAGCTGAACAAACCATTGTTCAGCTCAGCGAAAAATTGAGTCAACTAAATGAATATTACGCCAACCAAAGGATTACCATATTACACAAAGAAGCAGCGTCCCAAAAATTCCACACACGATGCAAAACTGACATGAAAGAGAATTCAAACTTGACTCGAAAAATTCCCCTGCATTCGAACTTGGCTGAAAAATAAAAAAATGCCCGAACATGAGTTGATCATAACAAAAGCTCCAGGTAAATCCGCACTCAAAGAAACACTTGACATTTTGCAGCTTCAAAGGTCGACCTTAAAGCTATTGCGCTTTTGACCATGGCGACGCTGAGAAGTTTCGGCGGAGGAAAAACGCTTAATTTGATTTAGGCTGAATTTCATGAAAGGAAAAGGGCCATTTGTGTTTTGACAAATCAGTGCACGGGGGGTATCACACTTTTACCTACACTTCTTTCTTTGCTTTATATGTGCTCATGTGAGAGAGAGAGAGAGAGAGAGAGAGAGAGAGAGAGAGAGAGAGAGAGAGAGAGAGAGAGAGAGAGAGAGAGAGAGGAATAATGGAAGTTTTACATAAGCAAGATTTTTTATTCCATAAAAGTATCATAGCATTACAGCGATATGGATGGGTGAATCTATAACTATGTAGGTGTCTGTGTGTTTGAGAGAGAGAGAGAGAGAGAGAGAGAGAGAGAGAGAGAGAGAGAGAGAGAGAGAGAGAGGTGTCAAAAATAATGTAGATATGAGAGAGAGAGAGAGAGAGAGAGAGAGAGAGAGAGAGAGAGAGAGAGAGAGAGAGAGAGAGAGAGATTAATAACGGAAGTTTTACATCAGCAAGATTTTTTATTCCATCTAAAATAATCATAGCATTACAGCGATACAGATGAGTAAGTGTATAGGCAAGTACATATGAGAGAGAGAGAGAGAGAGAGAGAGAGAGAGAGAGAGAGAGAGAGAGAGAGAGAGAGAGGTTTTAGTAGATGATACTGTAAATTGTTTACACTATTTTATAGTGACAGTAGATAAATATAGCAATTTATGGACGTACATTCAGATATAACAACCAATGGGAAAATGAGAAGAGAGAGAGAGAGAGAGAGAGAGAGAGAGAGAGAGAGAGAGAGAGAGAGAGAGAGAGAGTTTAATAAGTGTTCGTGTGTCCTGTCATGCACAACTACCCTCTCCTGCTATTATTTTCTCACCCTCCCTCTCAATCTTTTCTGTTTCTCGCTCTCTCTTTCACACTCTATCCTACGCCTCTACTTAATCCCCACTCTACGTTCCCCTCTCCCCTTCCCCCTCCCCCGACCCTCTGTCCCCACACCCTCCCTCTTCCTCCCACAGTTCGCCCACACTTGGGGCTTTCAAGTGATCCGAATCTACTCGGAGGAGGACTCTGCCTCCTACCAAAATGAGGGTTTAAAAACTGTTGGTTTTGGCGGTGTTTGTTCTCGTGTTTAGTCCTGATCCTTTCGGATATAGGGGATCTCGGACCCCTCTTTACCCCCACCCCCCCAATACACTACACACACCTCTGAAATCCTAGAGGGATCTCAGGACCCCTCCTTAGACCCCTCTCCATATGCTCCCCCTACCCTCTCTGATATCAAGAGGGAATTTCAGGACTCATCCTTTCCCAACACGTATAACCAATCCCTCTCTGAAATCCTAAAGAGGATTTCAGGATTTCGCCAGCTATATACGTCCTGACTCCCCATCTGGAATTCGAGGGGGCGGGTATCAGGATCCCTCCTTTCACTGCCACCGCAGCTCCTCATCCCTCCTCTGAAATCCTAAAGTGGACCTCAACACTCCTTAGTTTCCCCAACTTAAAAATCCTACAAGAGATCCTAGGCCCCTAAAACAGATCCTCATCCCTTCTTTGAAATGTTTATGGGAATATCAGGCCCCTCCTTCCTCTCCCAGAGACGTACTCATCCCTCCTCTGAAATCCTAAAAGGGACCTCAGGATTCTTCCTTCCCCTCCCCACAACACAGGTTCCCACTCTTCTGAAATCCTAAAAGGGATCTCAGGATTCTTCCTTCCCCTCCCCACAACACAGGTTCCCATCCTTTTCTGAAATCCTAAAAGGGACCTCAGGATTCTTCCTTCCCTTCCTCACAACACAGGTTCCCACCCTTTTCTGAAATCCAAAAAGGGACCTCAGGAATCTTTCTTCTCTTCCCCACAATACAGATTCCCACCCTTTTCTGAAATCCAAAAAGGGACCTCAGGAATCTTTCTTCCCTTCCCCACAATACAGATTCCCACCCTTTTCTGAAATCCAAAAAGGAACCTCAGAAATCTTTCTTCCCTTCCCCACAATACAGATTCCCACCCTTTTCTGATATCCTACAAGGACCTGAAGATTCTTTCTTCCCTTCCCCAAAACACAGGTCCCCACCTCTTCAAAATGCTAGATGAGATCTCAAGGCCATTTCCTCCACCCCCTTCGCCCAGTTCACGCCCCCCACCCATTCTTTGAAATCTTCGAGGCGATCCCAGGGCCCCTCTTCCAACATCCCCACCAGTATATGTCCCCGCTCTTTCTCTGAAATCATGATGGGGCGACCACTCCTTTATATAACCTCTTACCCATACTGAAATAAAATTCATCTCTCCCAATCCTTCAAGTTTCCTTCTTCATGTATCACGATCTTACCTTCCATTTTCCATCTCTCTCTCTCTCTCTCTCTCTCTCTCTCTCTCTCTCTGACAAATATTCATAGATTTATCTTTCAAATGTCTCGTCTGATAACTGCAGGAACGGTACCAGGAAACAACAGAAATACTGTAAAATAGTTAACCATCTATCTATCTATCTATCTATCTATTTATTTATCTATCTATCTATCCACCTATCATATATATAAAAAAATACAATCAATACAGACAAAAGTGAAAAAAGAAACAAATAGAATATGGACCAATCATTAACCTGTTTCAAGCATTCTTTCTTTAATAAACAAACTTACATACAAATACATTATCATGTTTTCAATACATGCATCCGTTAAGTCAAGAAACAAAGATGCTGCAAAAACATCAAGCATATATTCTCTCTCTCTCTCTCTCTCTCTCTCTCATGTCAAACACTGGAAATATACACGGTAATGAAACAACCAAATAACATAATAAAGTATCATTCAGCGCTATTCAAACAGCAATTATTGACATATCATATATTCCTTCCCTGGAGTTCTGTTTGTACCAATCATAACCTTTTTCCTTTCTCTCAGTCTCTCTCTCTCTCATTACTTTCATTCTTAATAACGTCGGTATCATCAACAGACTACTACTACTACTACTACTACTACTACTACTACTACTACTACTACTACTACTAATAATAATAATAATAATAATAATAATAGTATTTCCTGGAAGAGAACGGCTGAGTCAGTGGATTTCATAAAGTGTAAATCGTGCAAATAATAATAATAATAATAATAATAATAATAATAATAATAATAATAATAATAATATTTTTATAATGATGATCAAACCGAGGCGGAAACAACTCAAATTATTCTCGATCCTCAAGAAATAATAATAATAATAATAATAATAATAATAATAATAATAATAATAATAATAATAATAATAATGAAGATAGAATAGAGCTAGTTTTATTTATTTTATTTGTTAACTTTTTACATGACCGCTAATTCGGTTAACTGAATTGCAAAACTAAGGCGCCCAATCACAAAGGAATCGAGGCCCGTATCTTAAAAGAAGGGAAACTGTATCTTAAAAGAAGGGAAACTGGATGAAAACGAACAGAAAACAGAAGTTGCGGAAGGTCTTTGGGAAATTCAACTCCTTGGAAAAGCCTGAATGAAGCAGAGTTCTAGTCAACTTGAAAAAAACAGAGCTATAGTGTAAAACTCTGGAAAATGTATTTGCGGACAACTAACTCTTTTGTGGTTGCAGAGTTCTAGTGTAATTAACTCCTTGGAAAAATGTATTTTGCAGAGTTCTAGTGTAATTAACTCCTTGGAAAAATGTGTTTTGGAAAAATGTAGTTTTTCTTTCAATGGATGTCATCAACTCCTTGAAAAATGTTGATCTTATTGGAAAATGTATTTTGCAGGTAGTGTAATTCTTTGTTTGCAGATTCTTTCAATGGCTGGATACTTAATTTTGTGGTGCCTTTTGGCCATAACCCCTTTTGGCCATACCCCATGAATTTGTCACATTGTACCCTACTAATTTGGCAACGTTTTACCTCACTGATTTGGCTGGAATGTACCCTTTTATTTGGCCATATTGTACCTCACTTCTTCAGACACACAGTACCCCCTAATTTGGTCACATTGTATCTCACTAATTTGGCTACAATGTACCCTCTAATTTAGTCACATTGTATCTGACACCTCTAATTTGGTCACATTGTACCTCACTAATATGACTATATTGTACCCCTTTTCTTTGGCCACACTGTACCTCACTTCTTTGGACACATTGTACCCCACTCCCTCGACCACCCTCAATTTATTGTCACATTGTATCTTACTTGGCCACATTGGACACACTTTGCCTTGTACCCAACTTGTTTGGTCACTGTACCACACTAATTTGACAGCCTTGTGACCCACTTCTTTGGTCACACTGTACCTCACTTCTTTAGACACATTGTACCCGACATCTTTATCCATACTGTACCCGACTAATTTGGCTGCATTGTACCCGATTCCTTTGACCACACTGTACCTCACTAATTTGACACATTGTACCCTTTAGCCACACACTAATTTGACCACATTGCCACACTGTACCTCACTAATTTGACTGCATTATACCCTACTCCTTTAGCCACACTGTACCCCACTAATTTGACTGCATTATACCCTACTCCTTTAGCCACACTGTACCTCACTAATTTGACTGCATTATACCCTACTCCTTTAGCCACACTGGCCACATTTTGCATTATACCCTACCTTTAGCCACACTGTACCTCACTAATTTTGCATTATACCCTACTACCTTTAGCCACACTATACCTCACTAATTTGACTGCATTATACCCTACCTTTAGACTTTTTTGGTCACTTAGCCACACCACACTAATTTTGCATTATACTCCTTTAGCCACACTGTACCTCACTAATTTGACTGCATTATACCCTACTCCTTTAGCCACACTGTACCTCACTAATTTGACTTCCTTTAGCCACAGTACCCCACTAATTTGACTGCATTGTACTAATTTGACTGCATTATACCCTACTCCTTTTTATCCATTTGACTGCATTATGCCCTACCCTTTAGCCACACTGTACCTACTAATTTGGCTGCATTTGCACCCTTTAGCCACACTCACTAATTTGACTGCATTATACATTGCCACACTGTACCCCACTAATCAATTTACCCTACTCCTTTAGCCACACTGCTAATTTGACTGCCACCCTACCCTTTAGCCACACTGTACCTCACTAATTTGACTGCATTATACCCTACTCCTTTAGCCACACTGTACCCCACTAATTTGACTGCATTATACCCTACTCCTTTAGCCACACTGTACCTCACTAATATGGCTGCATTACACCCGACTCCTTTGACCACATTGTACACATTGTACCCACTCCAGCTACAACCTAATTTGGTCACACGTCTTTGGGCACACTGTACCCCACTAACCTGGTCACACCGTACATAACTTCTCTGACCACGCTGTAAGTAGTTGCTTTGGAATTTTCTGACTAAATCCTGTGTTCACTTTTTTCAACGATTTCCCTTTAAGATACGGATCTCGACCGCCTTATGTTTATAATTCAGTTAACCAAATTAACGGTCATGCAAAATATTAACAAATAAAATGGATAAAACTAGTTCTATTCTATGTTGAGTAGAAATTAAGAATTCGAGTTTGTGTCACCATCTCATTGCTTCTACAGATACTTCTTTAGAGGTTTACTCTCAAAGAGCTTTTCTAGTCATTGAACCGATACCAGTTTACAGCTGTATTGTGCACACAACGACATGTCTTCCAAAAATAGAACATGGATATTAAGACTTAAAATAAATTAAGTTGATCAACCCTTTGTGCAATAAAATTATGAAACTAACTGCTTTCCTCTGTGTTCCCTAAATTCTATAACTTGGCACTGATTAAAGCCAAAGACACTTGTCGCCACTGAACATTTACTTCATTTAGTATCCGAACTTTATTATATTATTATTATTATTATTTTATTATATTATTATTATTATTATTATTATTATTATTACACGCGTACCTTTCCCGTTAAAACATCGGCAAAGCTCAAGTAATTTTTCAATTGCATCGTGCTTATCATATATCTAGTCCATTACATTGCTCTTCACTGTCTTGTTTAAGATTTTGTGGTCATTAAAATGGCGTTCAATACCCGTAAACTATCTGTTATGCACAGAGAAAAAATAAATCTATGGAAACCCACATCACCGGATTTATTATCATTATTATTTTCCCAACGCTACCTTTCTCAACCTCTTGGGCGTAAAATAAATTATAAATCATATTATGTTTATTAAATAGTAGGTAAATCAAGTATGGGCCCCTCAGCATTGTCCCACTAATGTGGTCTATGCGAAATGACGCCACACATGGCTGGGAATGCCAGTCAAAATTACTGGCAACTATTCCTGGGAATGAAGTGGCTTCCAATATAAACGAGGCACCAGTCACTTGCCCTGCATACACCAGTCTCTCAAATTCTTTTCAAAAAGTATCATTTACCACCATTTTACATATTTATCCCTCGCCCTCCCTCCCTCCCCATCAACCCACCCCATGACATTCAAGCATATAAAGTACATAAAGACGGCGATAGTAAAGATATACAAAGGTAAAGTAGCTCATTACCCTCTATTTAAGGTCAAAGTAGGGTATATGATATCCAGAGAACAGGAGAGCAGAGTATTACAAATAATGCAATAAATAGATGATTGATGTTTTATGCATATAAGATTGAGTTACTTGGACCCACCGCAGGAAATAAGCATGAAAAAATTAGCAGCGAGAAAAACAGCCATTTCATCAACAGGATCATGAATAATAGTAGCACTATTAGTAGTATGACTATTTGGCGAAGGAAATGTGTAAGCCAAGCACGATTCGCTAAGAAAACGTATCTTTCAAGATATAACCGCCGACGCTTTAACTTCCTCTCTCTCTCTCTCTCTCTCTCTCTCTCTCTCTCTCTCTCTCTCTCTCCATATCACATTTGTGTCACTTTCCAGACTGAAATGTGCCAGACTCGAAAGTGAATAAAAGGGACAAGAATGAGTCTGTAGTGGGGGATGTGGATGAGGGGGGGGAGGGAGTTGAGACTAGTAGGGGGAAGGGGGAGGGAGGCTGCTGGGGAGGAAGATAGAGGCAGTATAAGGGGGAATAATATCTATGTGAGTAGCAGCAGCAGCAGTAGTAAGAAGCAGTAACAGTGGTCCCTAAGGGACATTTCCAGGGTGAAAAGGGCTTGTTCTTTTGGCCTCTTTTCTCCCTCCTCTCACCCTTAGACTCCTCCCTCCCTCCACCCTCTCCCCCCCTGCCCCCAAACCTCTCTCCCCCATTTACCGTTTGCTCATACCATCCGACACATTTACTCATTTACATATTTTAATCTCTATTTTTGTCACCAGGAGTCAGCAAGCTACTCGCACCTCCACCCCCGAGACCGCTAAGCGACGCCAGAAGGTCACACGCCGGAGGTCAAGACGGCGCCCATTTCGGGCCTTAGCGTCCGGGCGCCGTAAGGCCGAGAATGCCTCGCCCTGGGCCTTTGATGGATGGCGACCTCACGCCCAGATTGGCATGACCCGGGTTAGTTTGCATCCTATTACACCGACTGAGATTAAGTCTCCGGGACCTTACAGGGTCCCTTGGTGTTTCGGGAGGAGCCTATATGCTATGGTCCTGGGAGCCTTGGGGGACTGGGTGGGGGGGGAGGGGCGGGGGATTCCTGGGTGCTTCGAGAGCCTATGGTTTTCTGAGCTGGTTGAGATGGGGGGAGGAGGGAGGGAAAGCTGTAGAGATATTGAGGGGGTGGGGGCGAGGAAAATAAGAGAGAGAGAGAGAGAGAGAGAGAGAGAGAGAGAGAGAGAGAGAGAGAGAGAGAGAGAAGGGGGTTGGTGCAGAGATGTTTTTCGACGGCTTTGAAAGGTGGTAGCGGTTGGGTGGGGTTGAGTGGAGTGAGGTGGGGTGAGGTAGGGTGAGGTGGGGTGAGGTAGGGAGAGTGGGGGGAGTTACAACGAAGGCGTGTGTCTGTGTTTTGGGAAAAGAAATAGTGTTTATGGCGCTCCTGATGGGAGGCTGCGGGTTGCGGAAATGCTGTGGAGAGGTTTTCATATGACTTGGCTCCAGCTGAGGTTTGCTGGAGGATAAGACGACAAGTCCCGGATTACGGAACGTTTGGTTTTTAACGAAGATGACCCTTCATGACCTTGAATATCTTTGGATGTTGGTTTATCTTACCAACTAATCCTCTTGCATAAAATCTCATTTATATATATATATATATATATATATATATATATATATATATATATATATATATATATATATATATATAAGAGAGAGAGAGAGAGAGAGAGAGAGAGAGAGAGAGAGAGAGAGAGAGAGAGAGAATGCTGCATTTAAATGTATGAATCAGCCTTGTTGTAAACAAAAATAGTCTCACTTATTCGTTAGAGGCTTCAAGTAATATTTACTTCGGAAAGAATAGATAAAATGGTTTAGAAGAAATTACTATTTTTAATACTATATTTATTGAAAACACTGCCAGATTTGCCAGGAAAATCTATGGAAATGACCTTGCATTTTTCAAGTATCACGAAAGCGTCACATTATTATTATTATTATTATTATTATTATTATTATTATTATTATTATTATTATTATTATTATTATTATTATTATTATTATGCATTTTCAGCTCCCAGGTAAAGCAGGGAGGCCAACCAGGGTTAAAAAGTACTTTTTATGATCCTCTTCTTGTTACGATTCCAAATAAATCTTATTTTCGTATTTCGGACACGCAATTTAGGAGTTCAACACACAAATACCATTCTTTAATATTGTATAGCTTTGGAAAAATTGTTTTTGTTTGTGTGTGTGTGTGTGTGTGTGTGTGTGTGTGTGTGTGTATTAACCAGAGACACAGCCTTCCATATAACAAACAAATAAGAAAATATACAGATATCAATCTTTACTATTGTATACCTTTAAAAAAATTGTGTTTGTGTGTGTGTGTGTGTGTATTAACCAGACACATATCCTTCCATATAACAAACAAATAAAAAAAACATACAGATACCAATCTTTAATATTGTATAGCTTTAGGAAATGTGTGTGTGTGTGTGTGTATTAACCAGACACACAGCCTTCCATATAGCAAACAAATAAAAAAAAATTGAGCCAAGAGTAGTAGAAGACAAGAGCCCCACGAGGTGAGCAATCCTCCAAGTATGTGTAATCCTCCTCTGTACGAATTTCTTCCTGACCAAAATTTACATCTTTATCTCTACCAAAATCTAATCATTTGTTGCCGATAACGAGACTCGACACTGCCAAAATTTTGATAACAATTCTAGCAGAAGATTTGCGTGATCCTGTTGTCACGCCGAGCACAAACACCATATAAAAAAAAATAGCTATCAAACAAAATACATAACCTTCTTCGAGTTGATAGTAACGTTGAACATCAGCAAATAAAATACCTGAAGCCTGTTCTCCTGACAAACAAACACGTATACATAAAATACACATCTGGCTAAACATGGGAAACACAAAGCCAAAACGGCACGGCGCTTCCAAGTAGGCAATTACAGACCCTCTTCTCCTCGAGGGTCTCAACATCCACAACACCGCCGGGAAGACGGTTGGTTGCTCGGGCAATGGAACGGTACCGAACACGTATTAAACGCCCGACGCCGCTGTAATTTACGAAGCAATCTCCCGGCGCAAAGTGGCTTTGAAATACTGCTTTAGCGGGGATCCCTACGGCCTCATTATTGTTATTCTCTTGCGTTGTGATAATTGGTATCATTATTAGCTGAATGTTGATATTTTTCGTCATTTTATTGCATGTTTGTATTCGATGGATCTACGTTCTCAACTTGTAAGTGACACTAAACAGAAACAGTCTATTATTATATATATATATATATATATATATATATATATATATATATATATATATATATATATATATATATATATATATATATATATATATAATGACGAGCTTGATGGCGTGCGCTTCGCTGCCCTGGAACCCGGCGTTACCCGTCATGTCTCCCCTACCCTCCCGATCCTCTACATACCCCGCCCCCACCCAGGCCGGACAAACAGGTTTGCAGGAGGAGGGAGGATGTGTCATGTCTCCCCTACCCTCCTGATCCCCACCTACGCCACCCCACCCGGGGCGGACAAACAGGTTTTCAGGAGGAGGAAGGATGTGTCATGTCTCCCTTACCTTCCAGATCCCTTATCTATCCAGCCCCCACCCGGGGCGAACAAACAGGTTTGCAGGAGGAGGGAGGATGTGTCATGTCTCCCTCTACCTTCCCAATCCCCTACCTACTGAGCCCCCACCAGGGGCGCACAACAAAAAAGATCCACCCGGATTATTACTATTATTATTATCATAAATTAACACGTCTTACTTATGGAAAATTATTACATATAATTAACATCATTATTATTATTATTATTATTATTATTATTATTATTATTATTATTATTAATACAAATAAATTGATGCCTCATGCTTACGGAAAATTATTACAGAGAACTTAATGAGAGTCGAAGGGAACAATGAAATCATCTTTGCCTTATTGAAACTTTAATGACTGATGGATTAAAAAAAAAGTCCCCTAATAAGAGACGCATGATTGATGGATTAAGGAAAGTCTCCCTCAATGAGAGATGCTTTACTGGTGGATTAAGGAAAGCCATCCTTAATGAGAAACGCAATACTGATGGATTAAGGAAAAAATTTTCCTTGATGAGATACCAGTTACTGACGCATTAAGGAAAAGTTTTCCTTAATGAGATATGAATGACTGATGGAATAAATCGTCTTTACCTTAATGGCAGTCGAATGACTGATGATGCAGTCAAGGTTTTACCTTTAATAATAAAAGATCTGTGAGTGATGGTTTTAAGGTCTATCTGAATGACAGTTCAATGACTGTTGGATGAAAGGTCTTACCTTAATGAAAGCTGAATGACTGACGGCTCGAGTCTTTAATTTAAAGGTAGTTGAATGGTTGACAGATTAAAGGCTTCACTAAATAAATGAAAGATTGCCTTGTCTGACAGATTAAAGCAGTTTCTGCAAAAATACAAAACTGAGAAAAATTTTGCAGATACTGCAGTTTTCCTGCCTTACTACTGATTTTGCAGCCAAACAAAATTGGAAGACTGCAGTAAGTTTCTGCAAAAATACAAAACTGAGAAAAATGGTAGATACTGCAGTTTTCCCTTGCTTTACTACTGATTTTGCAGATACTGGAAATGGGACCCCCAAACAAACAAAGAATCATTGAACTGAAGCCCATTCTGAAACTGCAGTAACAATTTTCCTTGCTTTACTACTGATTTTAGTGTTTCACTGAAGAATCATTCTTTGCAAATACTGTATTAGTTTTCATTTTACTGCAGGCATTTTAGGGCAGAGTAGCTGAGTGACAGAAATATTAAAATTTTTACCCAAATGAAAGTTTAAGAGTGATGAATCAAAAATTTAACCAGATTAAACTGTCTGCCTTCTCAGTGGATGAACGACTAATTTCTGGAGATCCTTTATTCCACGTGAAGTCGCAGACGTAGGGATCAACGAGTTTGAAAGTCGTTGATATGACGCGTTGACCAGACTGCTTGACCAAACTTTTTCATACCAACAGCTTTCACAACGTGGAAAACCCTCTTCTTCTGTGTTCCCAGAATTATTCAACCAGCCTCTCTTCACGAATCGAGCCTCGTATATCTTAACATGCTCTTGAAGAATCGTGAATGTCGTCGGCATCTTGGCCGAAATTCGGTCTCTGCACTTCAGAACATTATCAGGATAAACAGCCCCCCCCCACCATTAAAAATTCAAATGAAGAAAAGGTTGAAATAGCACTGGATTCAGTACTTGGTGTTTAAAAGACCAGTCACTGGTGGAGAGTTACTGAAAGATTAAAAAAAATTGCTCACATATCGCCACGTGAATTTGCCTGTATTTGATACTTGGTGCAAAAAAATTAATAAATAAATAAAAAAGATGAGGTCCTGGCGTAAAAATTATGGCAAAAAGATACTTAAAAATGCTAAAAATTAAAAACTGCCTCCCCGCTTCACGCCAAATGTATTTTGATACAAACATTTATAAATAAATCATTACGATCTCCGC
The DNA here is from genome assembly GCF_040412425.1 of Macrobrachium rosenbergii. Taxonomy (NCBI): domain Eukaryota; kingdom Metazoa; phylum Arthropoda; class Malacostraca; order Decapoda; family Palaemonidae; genus Macrobrachium; species Macrobrachium rosenbergii. The sequence goes on along the minus strand of NC_089763.1, from coordinate 41,779,423 downwards.
ATCCCCTCCAGGACGAATCCCTCATCAACATGTTATTCCCAAGTGTGAGATTGAGGAAGCCTCGATACCCAATTAGATGTTACGACGGTTAGCTTTTCAAAAAAAAAAAAAAAAAAAAAAAAAAAAAAATTGCGTGCGCGTTAGTCATTGCATGAGCCTTGATAATTGAGTGCGCGCTCGCGCGTGCCTTATGCGGGGGTTTCGTTCGGCGGAGCTCACCTGGGCAACGCCCTTCAGTTCATCTGGCGGAAATCGAAGACGAAATTAAGGCTCCCCAAGCGCCGCTGACGGCGTCAAGTGCATCGGGGGAATATTGTCAGCTCGGTAAATAATATCTGATGGATTGACTCACTTATGGCTGCAACTGGCGTTGCAAACAGGAAATAATATCTGTTAGACTGACTATTACAGACGTCTGTAACTGGCGTTGCAAACAGGGTATAATATCTGACAGACTGAGTTATTGATGTCTGTAACTGGCGTTGCAAAAAGGAAATAATATCTGATACACTGATTTACAGATGTCTGTAACCGGTGTTGCAAACAGGAAATAATATCTGATAGACTGACTATTACAGACGTCTGTAACTGGCGTTGCAAACAGGAAATAATATCTGATAGACTGACTTACAGATGTCTGTAACTGGCGTTGCAAACAGGATATAATATCTGATAGACTGAGTTATTGATGTCTGTAACTGGCGTTGCAAAAAGGAAATAATATCTGATACACTGACTCACAGATGTCTGTAACCGGCGTTGCAAACAGGAAATAATATCTGATAGACTGAGTTATTGATGTCTGTAACTGGCGTTGCAAACAGGAAATAATATCTGATAGACTGACTTACAGATGCCTGTAACTGGCGTTGCAAACATGACATAATATCTGATAGACTGATTTATTGATGTCTGTAACTGGCGTTGCAAACAGGAAATAATATTAGATAGACTGACTTGCAGATGTTTGTAACTGGTGTTGCAAACAGGACATAATATCTGATAGACTGACTCACTGATATCTGTAACTAGCGTCGCAAACAGGGACATAATATCTGACAGACTGACTTACTGATGTCTGCAGCTGGCGTTGCAAACAGTAAATAATATCTGACAGACTGACTTACTGATGTCTGTAACCGGTGTTGCAAACAGGAAATAACATCTGATAGACTGACTTATTGATATCTGTAACTGGCCTCACAAAACCAGTCAACGGAGGGACGGGTTTATGTGAACTGGAAAATAAATAAAAATTCTAATTATCATTTAATGATTAGTACTATTATGAAGAGTAAGTAAAATTATCCTGAGTTAGGAGAGGTATATGTTTACATAGGTGTTCTGATTATCAACACATTTATTAGCATTATTAAATAAATATATGTAGTTTTATGTTGAGTTATTAATATTGTTACTCTTATTCTTATTACCAATCAGTAAAACGACGCAAAGGTCACTCGCATCATACATATCCACACACACATATATATATATATATTAATATTTATAACATACATATATGTGTGTGTGTGTACAAAGATTGGAATTTTAATAAATAAATCATATACACACACACACACACAAAACACATACAAATACACACATATATATATATATATATATATATATATATATATATATATATATATATATATATATATATATATATATATATATATATATACTGTATATACATATATATATATACATATATATATCCATTATCATTATTATCATTAAATCAAATTTAAAGATTAATTCAGTTAACAGGCAAACCGCGACAAATCAACGAATTATATGCGACAAAACATCGCATTATATTCAACGATAAATACCCCAACCATATTGAACAACAAACTGACGAGCTGTTTGAAATGACAAATAAACACTGTATCTACCGACAAATCAGTGAGGCGACAAATTAACGAAAGGTATAAAAGTGGCAAACTAAAAAACGGGAATGTGACTAATTATTTTTTTAAAATTATTTTAAAAATGAATTGTTAAAAATCGATGGACAGTACTAAGCAACAAATTAATATATGATGAGACAAAGTGAAGCGACATATTAACTCGATGTTATGGAAACAAAATTAAGGAGACAAATCAAGAAACCTCGATAAATGCGACAAAATTTAGCGACAAACCGGTTTATTTTACAAGATGCTAAAATAAAAACTAGCGAAAAATGGCCACACTTTAGCAGCGACAAATAAGAAAATTCATATTAAAACTAAATTGAGCGACCGATCAGCGAACTTTTTTTAGACAATTAAACGACAAATCAATGAGGCCTGTAAAACCGACAAATCGAAGCACTGCAATAAAAGACGAGGCAGAAAACAGAATGAGCAAAAAATTGTTTTGCATTGTGGAAATTTTTTTTATTATTCTTTTCAATCATTCGATCAAGGGTTCACCGACTCCATTCAGTCAAAAAAAAAAAAATGAAAGTTCATTCACTTCCTTCCCGCAGTCTTCTTCTTCTTCTTCTACTTCTTCTTCTTCTTCTTCTTCTTCTTCTTCTTCTTCTTCTTTCTTCTTCTCTTTCAAAATGATGCAATGTTAATTTACAAATTAACTTCATTTTGCGGAAGCTTATGGCTAAAGCGAATGAGTTTTAATAATAATAATAATAATAACGCGCCATTTAACAAATTACGTTGAATTGCATGAAGTACAACATACTTCCGCTGAAACAGCCCAAAGGAAACACAAACACATAGTATTATTTTCCATTTTTTTATGAATTTAAAAATGGCATAATTTATATTCTTTATTAACAAAATGGATATATCACTTATACGGTAGAAGGTCCAGCAGATGCAACTCGTCATCTCAAACGCTTCATGAATGCAGAAGATATGGACTAATAAGAGTTAATCTTTCTTAAAGATTAGTTGGAGTAAATCATGAATATATGGGAATACAGGAGATGGGGAGTTTGTGAACTAATCTCGGTGTCGGTAGATATAACTTAGCTGTAGCAGGCAAGGTACAGGAAAGAAATACAGGAAGGAAATGAACAAACAACTGTACACAGAGAGAGAGAGAGAGAGAGAGAGAGAGAGAGAGAGAGAGAGAGATGAACAAACAATTGTCTTCTCTCTGTAATTGTACTGAGAGAGAGAGAGAGAGAGAGAGAGAGAGAGAGAGAGAGAGAGAGAGATGAACAAACAACTGTACAGAGAGAGAGAGAGAGAGAGAGAGATGAACAAACAATAGAAAGAGAGAGAGAGAGAGAGAGAGAGAGAGAGAGAGAGAGAGAGAGAGAGAGAGAGAGAGAGAGAGATGAACAAACAAGAGAGAGAGAGAGAGAGAGAGAGAGATGAACAAAATTGTCTTCTCTGTAATGTACATTCTCTCTTGAGAGAGAGAGAGAGAGAGAGAGAGAGAGAGAGAGAGAGAGAGAGAGAACAAAACAACTGAGAGAGAGAGAGAGAGAGAGAGAGAGATGAACAAACAACTGTACACAGAGAGAGAGAGAGAGAGAGAGAGAGAGAGAGAGAGAGAGAGAGAGAGAGAGAGAGAGAGAGAGAGATGAACAAACAACTGTACAGAGAGAGAGAGAGAGAGAGAGAGAGAGAGAGAGAGAGAGAGAGAGAGAGAGAGAGAGATGAACAAACAACTGTACAGAGAGAGAGAGAGAGAGAGAGAGAGATGATAAACAAACAACTGTACAGAGAGAGAGAGAGAGAGAGAGAGAGAGAGAGAGAGAGAGAGAGAGAGAGAGAGAGAGAGAGAGAGATATAGAGAGAGAGAGAGAGAGAGAGAGAGAGAGAGAGAGAGAGAGATGAACAAACAAACAACTGTACAGAGAGAGAGAGAGAGAGAGAGAGAGAGAGAGAGAGAGAGAGAGAGAGAGATGAACAAACAACAGAGAGAGAGAGAGAGAGAGAGAGAGAGAGAGAGAGAGAGATGAACAAACAATTGTCTTCTCTCTGTAATTGTACTGTACAGAAAGAGAGAGAGAGAGAGAGAGAGAGAGAGAGAGAGAGAGAGAGAGAGAGAGAGAGAGAGAGAGAGAGAGAGAGAGAGAGAGAGAGAGAGAGAGAGAGAGATGAATAAACAACTGTACAGAAAGAGAGAGAGAGAGAGAGAGAGAGAGAGAGAGAGAGAGAGAGAGAGAGAGAGAGATGAATACACAGAGAGAGAGAGAGAGAGAGAGAGAGAGAGATGAATAAATATACTGCACAGAGAAATATTGTAGATATATATGCATAGTAGATATATTCAGATTAACAGGTATACAGACACAGATAAATGCCTTAACAGATTGAGAGAGAGAGAGAGAGAGAGAGAGAGAGAGAGAGAGAGAGAGAATATCTCTCCCCCCAACTCGAGCCTGGTGTCGTCAGGAAGAAACGCAAAGAAACGGGACGAGAAGCACTTGTGTCGTCAGGGGGATCCAGTTACGCAGGAGGGAAAAAGAATTGAGCTACCGATGACGTCAGCGCGCAACCATAAACCCGACCGCTGGTGAAACTGTAGAGGTAATAACAATGCCTCGAACAATGTGTCAGCGCATGAGTGTGTGTGTGTGTGTACTCATGTTGACTACACACACACATGTATGTATATATATAATATATATATATATATATATATATATATATATATATATATATATATATATATATATATATATATATATATATACATACTGTATACATATGTGTATATGTATATATATATATATATATATACGTGTATGTAATCATGGGAATGATGAGCATATTACTTTGGATAAAAGATTTATACTCTTTTTTCTAACCTTAACCTCGTTGACGAATACACAAAAAAGCGAGCCAGGAACAGTTGAGCTAAAGACCAGTGGCACTAGAAAAAGCAGCAAGTGGGAACAAACGACTACTTTTTTAAGGGGCAGCCATTTGAAATGTTAAACGTTACTGCTACTACTACTACTACTGCTACTACTATTACTACTTTTTTATTTCCTTAAAACTACTTTTCCGTCTTCTGCTACCACAACTGCTACCAAACATTACTGGTATTACTATTACTACTTTTTTTTATTCCATTACTACTACTTTTTCGTCTTCTGCTACCACAACTGCTACTAAACATCACTATTTACTACTACTACTACTACTTTTTATTTCCTTATAACAAATTTTTCGTCTTCTGCTACCACAGCTGCTACCAAACATTACTACTACTATTACTACTTTTTTATTTCCTTACAACTGCTTTTCCGTCTTCTGCTATTACAACTGCTACCAAACATTACTACTATTACTATCACTACTTTTTTATTTCCTTACAACTACTTTTCCGTCTTCTGCTATTACAACTGCTACCAAACATTACTACTATTACTACTACTACTTTTTTATTTTCTTACAACTACTTTTCCGTCCTCTGCTACTACAACTGCTATCAAACATTACTACTATTACTATCACTACTTTTTTATTTCCTTACAACTACTTTTTCGTCTTCTGCTACCACAACTGCTACTAATACATTTCTTACTTCGTTATCCTCTGATATTACTAATGAAGCTTTCATGTTACTGACTGCGTTTTAGTTTTCTGTAAAAGACAACTGTTGGCCAGCTTTGCCTGTCCGTCCGCACTTTTTCTGTCCGCACTTTTTCTGTCCGCCCTCAGATCTTAAAAACTACTGAGGCTCAAGGGCTGCAAATTGGTATGATCATCCACCCTCTAATCATCAAACATACCAAACTGCAGCCCTCTAGCCTCAGTACTTTTGATTTTATTTAAGGTTAAAGTTCGCCATAATCGTGCTTCTGGCAGCGATGTAGTATAAGGCCACCACCGGGCCGTGGTTAAAGTTTCATCGGCCGCGGCTCATGCAGCATTATACCGAGACCACCGAAAGATAGATCTATTTTCGGTGGCCTTGATTATAAGCTGCGTCGGCTGTGCAGAAAACTCGATTGCGCCGAAGAAACTTTGGCGCATAATTTACTTGTTTTTTGGTGCTGCTGCTGCTGTTACACTACTACTACTACTACTACTACTGCTACTGCTACTACTACTACTACTACTGTTATTATGCGTTCTCATATTCGTAAAAAAGAATTGTCGGTATGATTCTATTTTTACCGATTCCCATAACCTGCCGTCAACAGGCGATACTGCCGTTATTTTTACAGTTAGTTGACAGTTTTCTTTCTTTCCGTCTCATATTTTTCCTCCGCGTCAAGGTTGGAAAAGTAGAAAATAATTTGTCTATCATGAAAAAATTTACGCGTTCAACATATTCAGTCACTTTACAAAGAAATGTTATTTCTGCCGGATCTATCATATTAATGTTTTTTAGGGACTCTCCCATATACACTTACATCAGACAAGACCCTCCTAATATCCGGTAAAATGACAAATTTCTGGATTTTTACATGAATTTACATCGCGGCGGGGAACCTACGTTCTTCATAAAACGGAGCATTTTAGTAATTTTACATTACGGTGGACAAGATTACTTATATATTTCCATATTTACTGTTAAGAAACTGTGTACATATCACTATTCTATGTTCCTATTATCTCACCAGAACAGTGGCTAACCATGTTCGATGCGACGCCATTTGCATCAATCAATCACCAATTTAATTGAGACAATGAGTGAAAATATTAACCCTCAAATGGTATGCCACTATCAGCACAGACATTGTTAAGTATAGCTACAGATATCTATGACCAATATGTTTACAATAGTGCTCATCACAGAGGAAATACGTCACTGACGACCAAAATAGAGAGGAAAAAATAAGCATACAACGCCTTTAGGTCCATCGGGAAGCATCAGCGACAGAAATAGCCGCGACAAAACGAGGAAAATCCAAAATACAACCCGAACGTAAAAAAAAAAGAAAAACGAACAAATGCAGAGGCGACGAAAATAAAATCTAAGTTATTCGACGTCTCCCTTGACCAAAAAAAATATGGCCTATTCCCTCCCACCGAGGAAATAAAAGAGAAAAGGAGAGAGAGAAGAATAACAAAGACATGGCCAACAGCGTCCACCATCAAAGTCACGGGCGATAATTCGGAAACAGCTGCGAGCGCCAACAAAACATACTTAACGACGTACGGTTTCGGACGAGTTGATCTGTGGCTCGGCGGTGGCCAAGGCGCGAAGAGTTGGCGGGAACCAGAAGACGCCCACAGTGGCGACTTTTTGGGGCTTGTCTTTCCTGCTATAAAGTGCCAAGGGACAAACACATTCGGTGCTTGGACACAGTGTTCTTTCGGTTATAAAATACGGTTTTTCTTCTTGTTTTTTTTTTACGTGAAGGAACAACCAGATCCCGATGTAAAACCTCCTCAACCGATGACTTTTACGTGTTGCTTAAAAAGAATCCTTGCCAAAGAGGTAACGAATTTGGTAGCGAGGCGTTGAAATGATAATACTCCTGGCGCTGTTGTTCTGAAAATAAACGAAGAGAATGCGGCGTTTATTCCTTTCTGTTCTGGGCTACTTTTGTGTCTCTTTTGCAAATAATATTACCCTTCTACATCAATGTAGAAGGCACATCAGGAAGGAAGGCATCAGTTGTTTTCAAAGTCGATTACCCTAAGTCTTGAAGATCAATTTTAGTTTTCTGTAAAAGAAAACTAATGAGATGGCTATTTGTCTGTCCGTCCGTTCTTTTTTATGTCCGCCCTCACAGCTTAAAAACTACTGAGGCTAGAGGGCTGCAAATTGGTATGTTTATCATCCACCCTCCAGTCATCAAACATACCAAACTGCAGCCCTCTAACCTCAGTAGTTTTTATTTTACTTAAGGTTAAAGTTAGCCATGATCGTGCGTCTGACAACGCAACACCACAGGCCACCACGGCCGGCTGAGAGTTTCATGGGCCGTGGCTTTGAGTTTCATACAGCATTATACGCTGTACAGAAAACTCGATTGCGGCGAAGAAACTTCGGCGCATATTTTCCTTGTTTATTCATACAAAGTTATCTAGTATCTATTCACACTGATCACTCGAGAAGGCTTCAGTTTCAATAAAAGCACAGACTAGCGGCCTCCAATAGACTGATAAGCCTAATAATAGGCACTAGAGAAAGAAACTGAACAACATACCCACTCTGAGAGAGACAAAGTTAAAGATAATCCCATCGTTTACTGGCAATGAATCACACTTCTTCCAGCAGGAAGTTAATATAGAGGTTGACTGGAAAGGTAGCTGAACTGGCGTTGCTATTTAAAAGGCCATTCACCACACGCTTAAGATTTATTTCATAGCTTCTCCCTTCGTGGTAATGATGATGATATTAGCAGGATTATGTAGAAAGTTATATCAGGAATTTTACAAAAATTTAAAGGCATCTTGCAATCGTGACTGGCAACCTGTGAGTAGAATTGGGAGAGATAGAAATGTAATTTTTGGGGAGAAGGGACCTAGTTTCAAATGCTCTATTCCCAAGGAACGAAACCGTATGCGCGATTACCCTAGATTTTAACAACGACATTTGATACTTGTTGAGAAACGAGATTGAAACGAAACAAACTGAGGGGAGTACAGTCATGAAGCAGATTTCAGAAACTATTATTAATTCTAGGCAGATCATGTAGTGCTTCATTAGTACGCACTAGCAGCAGTAATAGTAATAGTAACATTGATCTTTCCTAGGTAGTGACCCCGAAGGATTTTAACTCGGTATGTATCCACCTTTGCGGTGAGTTTAGTACTGTACAAGCCCGCCTGGGGATTACCGTAAAAACGTGAACAAAAGACTGTAAATGTCATAAAGAAATGATCTCCAAGATATAATAGTCCTAGATTACGACCTCCGAAAACCCTTGGGGGTGACTATCTAGGGAAGATCCAGTAACAAAAATAGTAGCAATAGCCTACGTATGGGGCAATGATTATAATAAATAGTAGAAACGGTCGAGATATTGACGGCCATATTCATGATAATACTAGAAACTATAATGAAGTTAAAAGTTCACCAGAGAACAACAAAAATAATGGGAATAAAATGACGAATACATCCTTCCAAAATCATAACATAATTATCCTACGTAAATACGATACATTTTAGTTTTCTGTAGGAGAAAACTTGTGCAGGCTTTGTCTGTCCGTCCGCACTTTTTCTGTCTGCCCTCACATCTTAAAAACTACTGAGGCTAGAGGGCTGCAAATTGGTATGTTGATCACTCACCCTCTAATCATCAAACATACCAGATTGCAGCCTTCTAGCCTCGGTAGTGTTGATTTTATTTAAGGCTAAAGTTAGCCATGATCGTGCTTCTGGCAACGCAACAACACAGGCCACCACGGCCGGTTGAGTTTCATGGGCCGCGGCTCATACAGCATCATACCGAGACCACCGAATGATAGATCTATTTTCGGTGGCCTTGATTATACGATGTACAGAGTTTCTTCGGCACATTTTTTACCTGTTTAAAATTATATTTCCATTTTCACAACATATTGACGAAGCGAAGGAATGCGTCATGGAGGAACGAAATTATCGCCGCGTATCAAACACTTTGGCTTCATTACCTCAGACTGATAATGCCTATAATTAATTCTGACTAATGATATTATTAGCCAAGACTAATATTACACTATCATTAACCGGGATTAACAACGCATCGCTGACCGTAACTAATGATATGGTGCCATCAAACTTGCGTCAAAAATACACAAATGACTAAGGAATGGTAGATCTGAGTAAGATTCATGTAGGCAGTAATATTATATTATCAACTATCATATTCATATTGAGTTATTAGTGATTTCTGAGCTGCTACGTCAGTTCTATGGAGGACTTATCAGTCACTGTCAGTCTTTCAACTGCTTATTAGAAACAGATGTTTATCAGTCACTGTCAGACTTTCAATTGGTCATTAGAAACAGATGTTTACAAGTCACTGTCAGTATTTCAACTTCTTATTAGAAACAGATGTTTACCAGTCACTGTCAGTATTTCAACTGCTTATTGGAAA
>NC_089763.1:41739468-41764468 GCF_040412425.1 Macrobrachium rosenbergii | reverse complement strand
ATATATATATATATATATATATATATATATATATATATATATATATATATATATATATATATACACATACATACGTCATACATATATGCATACATATATATTACATATACATATATATACATTATATATGTAATACGCACATAAACAATGTGTGTGGTTCTATGCGGTGTACCACCTTTACCTGATGCACAATAACAAGCTTACGTAAAAAGGTGGATCAAATATAAACTGAGAAAGAGAGACAGAGAAAGAGGGAGAGAGAGAGAGAGGGAGAAAAAAACCTTATATAAGACCAGGGAATGGTTTTTTTTCCCTATTTTTTTTATTCCGGTGGATAAACATGAAACATTTCTTCTCATCTTTTCACAAGAAGGAAAAACTCGTTTCTGAATCGTCTTTTCTGGTCCAGGAGTTCCCTTCTGCCCCCGCCTCTCGATGACAGGTTTTGGGGCGGATGACACGGGAGAGAGAGAGAGAGAGAGAGAGAGAGAGAGAGAGAGAGAGAGAGAGAGAGAGGATCAACGTGTACTTACATAAAGATTAGAATTCACTTCAAGCTACTATCTTATATAAACAGGGAGAGAGAGAGAGAGAGAGAGAGAGAGAGAGAGAGAGAGAGAGAGAGAGAGAGGATCAACGTGTAATTACATAAAGATTAGGAATTCACTTCAAGCTACTATCTTATATAAACAGGGAGAGAGAGAGAGAGAGAGAGAGAGAGAGAGAGAGAGAGAGAGAGAGAGAGAGAGAGAGAGAGAGAGAGAGGATCAACGTGTACTTACATAAAGATTAGGAATTCACTTCAAGCTACTATCTTATATAAACAGGGAGAGAGAGAGAGAGAGAGAGAGAGAGAGAGAGAGAGAGAGAGAGAGAGAGAGAGTGGATCAGCTTATACTTATATAAAGATACAAAATTTGTTTCAAGCTCTATGCTCATATTAATACCAATGGAGAGAGAGAGAGAGTGAGAGAGAATCAACTTGTGCTTAAATATAGATACGGAGCTAATTTCAAGCTCCTATTCTTATATAAACAGACAGAGAGAGAGAGAGGCAGAGACAAAGAGAGAGAGAGAGAAGATCAAAGTGTACTTATATAAAGATGAGGAATTCACTTCAAGCTACTATCTTATATCAATGAAGAGAGAGAGAGAGAGAGAGAGAGAGAGAGAGAGAGAGAGAGAGAGAGAGGATCAACTTGTCCTTACATAAAGATACGGAATTAATTTCCAGCTCTTATTCTTATTTAAACTGGGAGAGAGAGAGAGAGAGAGAGAGAGAGAGAGAGAGAGAGAGAGAGAGAGAGAGAGAGAGAGAGAGAGTGGTACTTAAACAGAGATACGGAACTCATTTTAAGATTCTCACTTTCTAATCCTAAATAAATGAGAGAGAGAGAGAGAGAGAGAGAGAGAGAGAGAGAGAGAGAGAGAGAGAGAGAGAGAGAGAGAGAGAGAGAGGATCAGCTTATACTTACATAAAGATACGGAATTCATTTCAAGGTACTATCATATATAAATGGAGAGAGAGAGAGAGAGAGAGAGAGAGAGAGAGAGAGAGAGAGAGAGAGAGAGAGAGAGAGAGAGAGAGAGAGGCTCAGCTTATACTTACATAAAGATACGGAATCATTTCAGGTTATTATCTCATAAATAAAGAGAGAGAGAGAGAGAGAGAGAGAGAGAGAGAGAGAGAGAGAGAGAGAGAGAATCAGTTTATACTTCCATAAAGATACGGACTTTGTTTCATGCTTCTAAACTGACATAAATGGGGAGAGAGAGAGAGAGAGAGAGAGAGAGAGAGAGAGAGAGAGAGAGAGAGAGAGAGAGAGAGAGAGAATATACTCAATGACCACATGAGATACAACATCTCAACTCCATCCAACATAACTACTCCGCCCACACGCCCATGAACTCCCGCCCATCGTAAACTCCCGAGCTCCGTATTTCCTGGAATTCTCCAGAAGTAGTTCCAGGTCACCCGAGGTCAGTTTTCACATTTCTATTTCTCCTCGTTTATTTATATGTTAATGCATTCATCTGTGTCCAGTGAGAAGAAGAAGAAGAAGAAGAAGAAGAAGAAGAAGAAGAAGAAGAAGAAGAAGAAGAAGAAGAAGAAGACTGAAAAAATCTGGCCCTATTCCTCTAAAGTGAAAAATACTTGATGATTTGTACTCTTGGAAGGAGGTCATCAGATTCTGGGAACAAATTCAAATATGAAGAATTTCTCTGACTGGTAAAAAAAATAAAGAAATTAGAATATTTCGATTTCTTTCTTTTTTTGTGTATCTATATATAATATATCCATTTCCGTAAGTATGCCATAGGTAGATTGACACTATTTGTACAAGCACTACAGAATCATCTTCCTCTGTCTGCCGACTTTTCTACAATAAATACTTCAACTTCTGTATAAATATGGTTAACTAACGTATTCAATAATGAAACTCATATTCAAGAAGTAAAAAATGCACCGAAGTTAATTTGGCGCAATCGAGTTTTCTGTACAACGTATAATGAAGGCCAACGAAAATCGATCTATCTTTTGGTGGTCTCGGTATAATGCTGTATGAGCCGCAGTACATGAAACTCTAAACACGGCCCAGTAGTGGCCTGTCCTATATCGTTGCCAGACGCACGACTATGGCTAACTTTAACCTTGAATAAAATCAAAACTACTGAGGCCAGAGGACTGCAATTTGATATGTTTAATGATTGGAGGCTGGATGATCAACATACCAATTTGCAGCCCTCTAGCCTTAGTAGTTTTTAAGATGTGAGGGCGGACAGAAAAAGAGAGGACAGAAAAAGTGCGGACGGACAGACAAAGCCAGCACAACAGTTTTCTTTTACAGAAAAATAAAATCTCCAAAATTGCTGACCTAATTGGATCTAGTACACAACTATTAGTATTATTAATCGGGAAACAAGTGCCATGACTTAATCTGACAGGACCTAAGAGGGCAGTGGTGTAAGTGTCAGAGACAGAGGATAAGTGAGGAGAGCCACGTTAGAAGCATAACTTGAGCGCACACCATGAACAAATTAGCAAGAAACTAAGCTACCTGCAAACATTCAATCGTTAATACTTCTACCACAAAGCTGTGACGGAACATAACCTTTTTAAGTTTTTGACCCATGTCATCACAGTACGCTTTGGATATCATTTCACAACTGTATGACGAAAGAAGACTTGAGCGGGAGTCCTAATTCGCAAGTTAATGGTTTTTCTGGATTTTTCCACGAACAATGAATACCTATAATATGAATTTTGTTTTTGCGTATGAGACTGCTCGTATACTCATCGTCTGCAACATTCAACTTTCTTGTCCGGGAATGATGCGACAATGACTACTAGAATAAAACCCTAATTACCGGCCATACGGCACTGAAGACCGACAATAGTAACAATAATAAATAAAACCACGACCGTTACGTTCACCAAAATAAAATCTGTATTATAATCTGTAATAAAACGTAATAAGCATTCGTGCATGTGCCGTATATATATATATATATATATATATATATATATATATATATATATATATATATATATATATATATATATATATATATATATATATATATATATATATATATATATATATATATATATATATATATATATATATATATATATATATATATATATATATATATATATACTGTATATATATATATATATATATATATATAAACACAGCATATATACATACTGTATATATATATACACATATATATATACTATATATACATATACATGTGTGTGTGTGCGCGCGTGTGTAAAAACACTAGTCCAAGAATAATGAGATCCACGTTTAGACGAGCCTCCCTCAGCACTGACCCTAAGTAAGTATGCAAATGGAAGGTACCTTGACCTAAGCTACAAGACGGTACATAACGTCCCTTCGGGCAGGACACTCTCTCACAATAACAACAACGATAATGACGATTACTACTACGAAAGCTTTGCAAAGAGACAGCGATAGTCGGTACATTATCATCCACAGTATTCTGAATAACAGATCGCATTGGGATACTAAAAAAAAAAAAAAAAAAAAATCGCCATTTTTCTAAACAATCTGTGGATTTATTGCAACGCATTTTCTGAATTATCTCATGATAACTGTAGCATCTGAAGAAGAAGAAAAATTTAGCGTTTTTCGATTCTACGAAGCGGTTTCGAGTGCAAAAAATATAGATACAATAAGCGGAAACATCCTGCGTGCGGAAATTGCATCTTGATCACCGTCGTTGCTGTAAATAGTAAAATGATGTTCGCTGTGGCATTTTCCACTCTTTGAATATACAGTATATATATTTAATTTTATATACTTTTATATATATATATATATATATAGTATATATATATATATATATATATATATATATATATATATATATATATATATATATATATATATATATATATATATATATATCTATATATACATTTATAAAACTTTGTTCATATTCACCTTGAGCACAACGACAACAAAAATAAAATAATATTATTAATATTATTATTATTATTATTATTATTATTATTATTATTATTATTATTATTATTATGAGATATTCATAAATCTACAACATGAGCTTAGATGTACTCGTGTATGTATATTGCTGCATGTATGTATATATATAAAATATGTATATGTATATATATATATATATATATATATATATATATATATATATATATACATACATATATATCACGTTCATGTTTTATATACTTGTGTACTCCTCATAATAATAATAATAATAATAATAATAATAATAATAATAATAATAATAATAACAATAATAACTTCTCATTACAGTTGAGGTTGTTGTAAACGGAAATATGAAGAAAGACAGTCTTACGGTACAACAACATTTCTGAGATGAAACAAAAACAAATATAAGGAAACAAACCGGCCGAGCCCTTTGAAGACGCCCGTTACCAAAGATAGACGAGATGAAGCGATACCCGAGGGGCGCCTCTGAGCCGCCCATTTCCCTCCACCGCAAGCCGTGCCCAAGTGTCGCGGGCATGGGCGTCTAAACAGAGGCGCGGGCGGCGCCTTTGGGAGAGCCCACATGTTTACACCTGAAGGTAAACAGCGCCATCCGGTGCCCCGTCCACCTACTCAATCTAAGCCTGACTCATTCGCGTCCCAAAGTTCATCTTCCGACTTATTTATTGGTGGTTCCTCTCGCCGGATGTTTGGTTCTAGGGCTGTTGCCAAATTTTTGGCCACTCCAAATATGTTGCAGGTTATGGGGATAATCTTGTAATCTTTTGCCGGCAAAATCTATCTTGTTCTGTTGGAGTTCTCTTCATTCCCTGAGAGCAGAGAGCAGAATTTACTTTATCCTAATGTTAATTTTGTCAGACTGCTGCAGGCACAACAGTTTTCAACCTAGTGGTACATCCTTAATCTGCTCTCAGACCAGAATCCATTTTATTCTCATGATATTTAGTTACTCTTCTCTTTTAAGTATACGTCTTCCAGTTTCTTACATACTCTCACCTTCTTGATGGAACATATTCCTTATTTCACTAGCTATCTTATTTCGCTAGCTTTCTTATCTCAACATCCTCGCAGCCTATTACTCAATTAGTAGGAAAATATCCTTTGCACTGCAGATATATAAAGTCAGAATTAAATATCTGACAACGGAGTCCGCTCCTCAAAGGATCGTAATTGACAACAATACCTGACATTAAGATCAAAATACAATATTCCATGCAAGGGCACTTGACAGTGTCAAATCTGGCAAAAAAAAAAAAAAAAAAACTAGGACCTCAGATATCAAATTTGACAACAGAAGTCAGGACCTTTGAGCTCATAATGTGGCAACAAAACCTAGGACCTCAGAGGTCAAAATCTGACAAAATACCCAACGACGTTAGAGTTGAAAATTTGATAACAGAACATGGAACATCAGAGCTCAAAATCTAACAAGAGAACCAATGGCTTCAGAGCTTGGAATCTGACAACTGAACCTAGCATCTCAGAGCCCACAATCTGACGATACCTGAGGCTTCGTGGCTCAGAATCTCACAAAACAAGATTGCCTTAAAAATCTGACAACCTAAAAAAGGAAGAGAAGACTTCATGGGAGATGCATTTTGCATGACTTATCGACAGTCAGATATGTGATGAGGAGGTCACAAACTTCTATACCAACCCCAAAAGTTAGTAACAAGACGTGAAAAAAGCTTTACAATTAACGTTGGACAGAGTACTACGTGTGCTTACAAAAACATGCAAGTCACATCTTTCAAAAGGCAGACTCCAAACCAACTCCCTAAACGAAGAAGAAGAAGAAGAATAAGAAGAAGAAGAAGAAGAAGAACTTCTTCAGACATGTTCGAGCGCCACCGGGAGCCCTTATCCTTCCATTTATCTTGTCGTAATCCCTGACAGCAAGCGAGCGAAGAAGGCGAAGAGGGGAGGGATGCGCTCCAAGGGGACCTCAGGGGCAAGCAGAAGGGCCAGACAGAAAAGGGGCAAAGGGCACGTCTCGTCTCTATACGATATGCCCCTCTGGTTCGCCTTGTGGTCTTGGCTGTAATGGAGGGGGACGAGGACGTCATGATCTGATGAGAGGCGAAAGGTGTTGGAGGGAGGGAGGCTGTGAAGGGGATTTGAAGGAGACAGTGACTCTGGTTTGTGTGTGTGTGTGTGTGTGTGTGTGTGTGTGTGTGTGTGTGTGTGTACAGTTTCGATGAGGGAGGAGAGAATGATTTAGGGGGGAGAGAGAGAGAGAGAGAGAGAGAGAGAGAGAGAGAGAGAGAGAGAGAGAGAGAGAGAGAGAGAGGGTAGTGTGACTGAATAGCCTATAGAAATCAAGGACAGATATGAAGGGGTTAAAATGCCTATGTATGTGCGTGTCTGTGAGGTTTGGAGGAATGAGAGTGGTACTGGCCCGGGAAGGGGCGGGTGATGTAGACAGAAGGGGCAGATAGTGAAGGGGTTATGTGTTTGTGAGTGTGGTTTTGGAGAGAGAGAGAGAGAGAGAGAGAGAGAGAGAGAGAGGGGGTGGGCTGTGGGCGGCAGGCAGAAGGGGGTCTAAAGAAAAGAATAAAAGCACGTAACACAAGGATTGGTTGGTGGTCTGACTTCGGTGTTTGTTAAGATAATACTACCCATAATAATGGTATCTAGGCAAACTTAGCTACCATTTTTTTAACGGAGCAGACAGGGTAAAACACTAAGTTGGGTTTTTCAAATTATTCAACAGCTTACTGCTCTGTCAGTCTGTATGAATGTCTGTCTGTCTGTCTGTCTGTCTGTCTGTCTCTCTCTCTCTCTCTCTCTCTCTCTCTCTCTCTCTCTCTCCCCTTGTGATTATGGTGACACGGGTTCGTTTCCCGCTACCGGACATCACAACCACTTCAATTTCTTGCACTTGGATCTCAAGGCTTTGTGGTGACAAGCGTATCCAAAAAAAGCACGAAGAATTCGAGAAGTTAAGAGGACATTGTGGCTGTTTCAATTACATACGAATACTATATATATATATATATATATATATATATATATATATATATATATATATATATATATATATATATATATATACAGTATATATATATATATATATATATTCATTTTATATAATATATTTTTTCCTCTAAATATCCATACAAAATCAGACACTAATTTTTCCTCTAAAGCGTAACAAAACCTAGGACGTGATAAAAGGGAGAGATGATCAGTGATTTTTGTAAAAACGAAATATAAGGCAATGATATTTCTACTGGGAGAAAAGTCAAAGGAAAAGCAATAGAGCGTGGCTCTGACAACTTCTAAATAAATACTGTCAAAAATTAATACAAAAAAAATTCTCACTGAGGAACGCTCAATTCAAGCACATATATAAAGATTTGAATATGTAGGTAAAAATATTAAGTTTTATGGACACGAATTAAACCATAGTGTACCTATAAATCAAATTATTATTATTATTATTATTATTATTATTATTATTATTATTATTATTATTATTATTATTATTATTATTAACTCACCATCAAGTCATTTCTTCTCTAAAAGGGAATGGCTCTATAGAAAAATGAGATATTAGTTATAGATCCATTCATAATTTAACTGAATAATCGAAGAAGAACCCTTTTCCAGAAAACCTCAGCAAAATTAGCTGCTGCTTACACTCTTACAGTAAGCTCATGAGCAGTTTGTCGAACCCAAGTGTAGCTGTTTATGTGCTGTATTTTTGTACTCACTTTCTTGTATCTGGGAACTGTATCTATATATGTGCTTGAGCTAAAAGAAAGTACATTGTTAATACCATTATAAATAAGAAATCATAAGAATAAAAGAATTAGATATAGCTTAGAGACAAAAAAATGGATTCTTAACAAAAAATACACCACGAAAGGAATGAAATAAGAAAAAGAAAAAAAATGGAGAAAAAAGAAAACTAAGGGTGTAAGACGAGAAGAGGAGAAATGGGAAAAAATAAAAGCGCTCCTTGTTACAAATAGGAAAGAATAAATCATCTTAAGGAAGGAAATCACAAAATAAGTACAAAGAAAAAGAGAGGAAGATTCTAAATATAAAGACAGAGACCAAGAATAGCCTCTACATATAACCACAGAGAGAGAGAGAGAGAGAGAGGACGGTTAGGGACGGGGGAAAGGAGAGACATAACTCTCTCTCTCGAAAGATCCACCCGTTAAGCAGTGTTTTGACACCTTTTATCTCGAACGGGTGTTCGAAGCTCCGAACGGCAGTTCCGAAGCAAATAAAAGCCCGGGCCGACGTGTTGTCATTTCTGGGGCCGTGTCCCGGATCAGGCCCGGAATGCTGGCGGCGCTTTTGAGAAGAGGGGGCGGGGGGCCCTCCATGGGAAGTGGTGAGAGAGAGAGAGAGAGAGAGAGAGAGAGAGAGAGAGAGAGAGAGAGAGAGAGAGAGAAATGGGGAGGGAAACTGAATTAGATAGAGACACGACGGGGAATAAAAAAAATCGATGGGAAGCAACGAAAGTAGGACGGGAATAAAGGAAAGAATAAAGATGGGGACAGAAAAGGGGAATAAATAGCAAAGGAAACTAAATTACATAGAAAAAAAAGACGAAAAATCCAGTGGGAGAAACAGAGAAAGGGAGAGAAAGATAAACGTAGGGATGAAGAATAAAGATATAAAGAGGAATGGCAACAGGAATATTACAAGAACCATTGTAGGAAGAATAAGAACGATGAAACGACAAAGGGAAGACACAAAGGATGAATAAATGAGAATGAGATACAAATAGGGATTAAGAATAAGAGGATTATGTAGGACATATTAAAAATTCAGTTAGAATAATAATTAAAAATAATAAGAGAATTTACCTTACTCTTGAAAGGGGCAAACAAAAAGCTCAGAGGAAGGAAGAAATTTCCAAAGCGTAAAATTGTATTTCCTGATGACCGTGGAAAAGTTCACGACGGTTTAAATGACAGAGGTATGAATAACGTTGCGTCAAAAAAAAAACCTTATAACCGCTTATTTCAAGTTGTTTTATTATTATTATTATTATTATTATTATTATTATTATTAATCCTGTTTCCTGATTATATAAATAAAATATATATATATATATATATATATATATATATATATATATATATATATATATATATATCTTTGTTGTTGTTGTTGATTTTGTTTTGTCATCATAACACTTGCTATAGCTATTTGCTTCTGGTCTTTTAGCGGTTTATTATTATTATTATTTTATTATTATTATTATTATTATTATTATTATTATTATTATTATTATTATTATTATTAATCCTGTTTCCTGATTATATAAATAAATACATATATATATCTTTGTTGTTGTTGTTGATTTTGTTTTGTCATCATAACAATTGCTATAGCTATTTGTTTCTGGTCTTTTAGCTGTTTATTATTATTATTATTATTATTATTATTATTATTATTATTATTATTATTATTATTATTAATTTAATTCTGTCTCCTGACATTTCCGAATGCTGTCTTTTGAGATTCAACTTGACATGGCCAATAGGACACCCTTCCCGTCGGTCTTACAATACAAATAAATGAGAAGCAAAAAACAAAAACAAAATCTCAAAAGAAAAAAAAATTTTTAAAGTAAAATGAAAAACGTAAGTGAAGTAAAAAGAAAATGGTGAAAGTAATCGTGGGAAGATTCCTTCAGGTAAATTATATATACAGTATGTATACAGTGTATGTGTGTGTATATACTGTATGTATATACATACACATACATATATATATATATATATATATATATATATATATATATATATATATATATATATATATATATTTATACAAACACACACATATATATTATATATATATATATATATATATATATATATATATATATATATATATATATATATATATATATATATATATATATATATATATATATATTAAAACATACAAACAAAAGTGAGGAATACATTAATCTATAATAAACATATATGATAAAAAGCAATGGATGCAAATATAGACTAGCAAACAATTACGCTCAAATATTAACAAAAATGCAAATGGCCAGACATACAAAAGACAAAAAAATATATAAAATATAATACAAAGAAATAACAGAAAAAATAAATAAATAATATGGGACTTCAGCCATACGGGAGGAAATAAACGAACTGCCCTTTGAAGGATGGAAGGTTATAGGTGTAAGGGAAAACGGAAGGAGGGAGAAAATTCCAGTTTGCCAACAGACAGTTTGAAATGTAAAAATATAGTAATTGAGAAATGAATTATTTTATGAGATTAACCTTACTGAGGCGACCGAAAATTAAGACCACTGAAAAAGTCGCCAAAATGTTACTAGACTTTGCAATGATCGACGATCAGAGAGAGAGAGAGAGAGAGAGAGAGAGAGAGAGAGAGAGAGAGAGAGAGAGAGAGAGAGAGAGAATTACATAATATGCAATGACGGACAGAGAAAGAAAGAGCAATTAGGTTACAAAAAAAGGTAAGTTATCGAAGTATCCAATGGCCGAGAGAGAAAAAGCAAAAACTAATTTATCAACGACAAATTATCACACAATACACCAACTGACACAGAGAGAGAGAGAGAGAGAGAGAGAGAGAGAGAGAGAGAGAGATTTATCATACAAAAACTTACGAAGACCGACTAACAACTGATCGGTTGTAAATTATCTGGCGTTACAACTCACCAGGATTACTGACTTCGGGGCAGCCTATCAAACTCCACTATAACCTTCGAGAGAGAGAGAGAGAGAGAGAGAGAGAGAGAGAGAGAGAGAGAGAGAGAGAGAGAGAGATTCCGCCATGGTTTTCTAACGCCTTCCCTCGGCACTTCATCGAGACAATTACAAAACGCAATTTTTAATGATTTTTTATCAACTCGGCAATAAACGAATCCGCTTCGGTCATTAAGTTGATGAATTTTGAGTCGGTGACCATTAGCTCTGTTCGACGTCGCCTTGAGGCTACCGAGTGGGATATAGAGAGAGAGAGAGAGAGAGAGAGAGAGAGAGAGAGAGAGAGAGAGAGACTATACAATGGTGGACAGAGTGAGAGAGAGGGAGTTATTAGCTTACAAGAGATAGATTAACAAATAAATGGACAGTTTACTAAAGACAAATTAACACATAATGCAGAGAGAGAGAGAGAGAGAGAGAGAGAGAGAGAGAGTGATTAATTACAAGCCTCTATTTCTCTCTCTCCCTCCAATCACCTATAGCAAAACGTCCCTTGATGGATTAACTTCTAAATAGGTGACACGCATCGGACCACTTCTATGTCTGTCTGTCTGCCTGTTTGTCTGTCCCTCTTATTTTTTATGTGTCTGTATCTGATTAATTAGTCTGTATTTAATAATGTTATCATCTCTATACTTATCCTCCCACTGAATAGCTTGATAATATGTCTGAGACACGTCCGCCATGTTTTTAAGACTCGTATGCTCCCCTTTTTCTTTATCTTTTAATAGCTTGTTAGGTTTCTCTCTCTCTCTCTCTCTCTCTCTCTCTCTCTCTCTCTCTCTCTCTCTCTCTCTCGCTTTTTATTTCGTTTGTTTCTTTATCTAAAAACCTTTCCTCAATTATCAAGTTCAGTGAATCTCTCTTTTTATTACACGTAGTCTTTTTTACAAATGTTAAGCCCTAAATATCGTTTAATATCCAGTTCACTACACATCGGGAATAACTTACACCCAAGGGGAATTATAACTGATAAGTGTTTCGTCACAAGTGGGATTCGAACCGCTTCCTGGTTCAGAAACAATGACAGACGGTGACTTTGACCACTGAGCCATTAACCGAGTCACTTTAATTTTTATTTCTTTCAGTTGCATTTATTTTTCTTTACATGGTCCCCCAAAATGAAGATCCTCCATCTTTCCTTACTTCCTTCTCCCTTCCCTCCACCTCTGTTCCTTCTTTCTATCTGCTTCCATCTCTCTCCGCTCTTTCCTGGGCTCCCAAAACCCCTCCGCCCACCCTTTCCTGCTCAGCCCTCCCTAAAGCTCACCCCCACCTTCCCCCGTCCCAAAGCTCAAACGCCCTGGTTACTCTTCTTCTTGTTGTTTTCCACATATCGTCAAAGTTCTTTCCTTTGATCGCGCCGCCTATTCCCGTACTCTCACCGAGGAAGAAGAAGAAGAAGCAGAAGAAGGAGAAGAAGAGGAAGAAGAGGAAGACATCTTCGGGTCGCGGACAACTCGACCCGTCTTCCAAAAATGCATCCGAAGTTAGACAACAACAGCTGCCAAAAAAATGACCTCCCACTCTCTCTCTCTCCCACTCCCTCACTCTCCCTCTCTCTCTCTTCGGGTTCATCAAAAGGGGTTTCAAAAGATTCGAATAAAAGATTCGAAAGCGACTCGAAGTGCTTCGTAGTGACGCAAAACGAGTCCCTTCATATTCTACAGAACCTGAGGGAATGTCAACACACGGACGCAGAAGGCAAGAGCGGCCGGGTCCGCGTCCCTCCGTAAGGGCGGTCGTCCCGTTGAAGACCCGGGAGAAATTCGACTCTACGCTCCGCCACTCGGGAGCCACTTTTCCGCCGGCCGTAGTGTATATTAAGCAGAGAGAACTGGGGTTGTTAATTATTGTAAAATGGATTGATGGGAAGAGGCGGCCCCCTCCCCGCCCCTCACCTCCCCCGACCGTCCCCCTACCGCATAATCTGCCAACCACTGCAGACTTCATTCAAATTTTAATCCCAACCCCGTTTTATGTCTTTTTTCCCCCCCTCCATTTTTTTTCTTTTACCTCTATCTAATAACAAATATTTCTTGCGTCATCGTTTCCCCCTTGACGAATGACTGCAAATATGAAATTAAAACGTCACATTGGCCGAGAAAGGAGAGAAAGAAGAAAGGAGAGAAAGAAGGAAGGGGATAAAGAAGCCGGCGGTGCACTGTGCGACTTATAAGAAAATATAAGCGGACAAGACGAGACGAAGGCGAATAAAAAACGGACGCTAGACAGTGGCACCGGAGCGAGCTGCAGTAAGCGGCAGTCGCTCTGGCAATTGGCTTCCTCCCACAATGCATCGCTCGCATGAAATTTTGATTTTGCTTGCTGCGGGGCGATACAAACACTCATACGTACGCTCACGGACGCGCCGGCCCTCACGCTCGCTCGCTCGCTCGCGCGCGCGGACGTATGCATGTACGCGCGCGTACATCCGCCAGGTGGATTCCGAACTCTTGGAAAGGTTTCTTCTCCTACGGGAAGGCTGCTCCGTGGACTCTGTTCGGGAGAGACGTTTTTAATAGGTGGCCTCGACGGCCTGGTTAAGAACAGATATGGGATACGAGAGAGAGAGAGAGAGAGAGAGAGAGAGAGAGAGAGAGAGAGAGAGAGAGAGAGAGAGAGAGAGAGAGAGAGTTGCTGCAGAAGGTGGTGGAGAAAGAGAGAAGGAAAGAGTAAGGAGGAGGAAATGACAGATTGGAAGAGAGAGAGAGAGAGAGAGAGAGAGAGAGAGAGAGAGAGAGTTGCTGAGAGAGGTGGAGAAAGAGAGAAGAAACAGTAAGGAGGAGGGAAATGACAGATTGAAAGAAAGTACAGAGAGAGAGAGAGAGAGAGAGAGAGAGAGAGAGAGAGAGTTGCTGGAGAAGGAGAGAGAGAGAGAGGAAAGAGTAAGAAGGAGGGGTTGCTGGAGAAGGAGGTAGAAAAAGAGAAGAAGGAATAGAAAAAGAGAGAAAGGAAGAGTAAGAAGGGGGAAATGACAGATTGGAAAAAAGGAGAGAGAGAGAGAGAGAGAGAGAGAGAGAGAGAGAGAGAGAGAGAGAGAGAGAGATAATTGGAGAAAGAGAAGGAAAGAGGAGAAAGAGAAAGAGAGGAGGAAGAGTAGTAAGAAGGAGGAAATGACAGATTTGAGAGAGAGAGAGAGAGA
This sequence comes from Macrobrachium rosenbergii, assembly GCF_040412425.1. Lineage (NCBI taxonomy): Eukaryota > Metazoa > Arthropoda > Malacostraca > Decapoda > Palaemonidae > Macrobrachium > Macrobrachium rosenbergii. The sequence continues at coordinate 41,750,081 of NC_089763.1, read as the reverse complement.
GAGAGAGAGAGAGAGAGAGAGAGAGAGAGAGGGATAATTGGAGAAAGAGATAAAGAAAGGAGGAGAAAGAGAAAGAGAGGAGGGAAGAGTAACAAGGAGAGGAAATGACAGATTGGAAGAAATTAAAGGAGAGAGAGAGAGAGAGAGAGAGAGAGAGAGAGAGAGAGAGAGAGAGAGAGAGAGAGAAAGGATTAGGTAAAGTAGAGAGAGAGAGAGAGAGAGAGAGAGAGAGAGAGAGAGAGAGAGAGAGAGAGAGAGAGAGAGAGAGATTGGAGGAAGAGAAAGAAGGGAAGAGGAGGAAAAGGAGGAGGAAGACTAAGGGGAGGTGCAAGAAAATAAGAAACACGATGGACAAGAGGAGGAGGAGGATTGAAGGGAGAAAAAGGATGGGGAAGCAAAGGAAAGGGGAGAGGAAAATGGGTAAGAGAAAGATAGAGGAAAAGGAGGCACAAGAGGAGGAGAAATAGACAAGGAAGAGGAGGTGGTGGAAGAACGGGAGGGGGCTGAGAAGGCCTAAGAAAGAGAGGATAAGGAAAGGGTAGTTAAGACGAGGAAGTAGAGAGGGAGGAAGGGGAAAAGGTAGAAGAGAAATAGGAGGATAAGGAAGATAAAGAGGAAGTAAAAGAGGAATGGGCAGTGAAGGAAAAGGTAAAGAAGGAGGAAGCGGAGAAAGAGGGAAAGGAGGAGGCAGTGAAGAAAGAGGGGAAAGAAGGAGGCGGCGAAGAAAGAGGGAAAGAAGGAGGCAGTGAAGAAAGAGGGGAAAGAAGGAGGAGGCAGTGAAGAAAGAGGGGAAAGAAGGAGCCAGTGAAAAAAGAGGGAAAAAGAAAGAGGCAGCGAAGAAAGAAGAAGGAGGGGGAAGGAGCCAGTGAAAAAGAAAGAGGCAGCGAAGAAAGAGGAGAAGAAAGAGAAGGAAGAAGATGAGTAGGTGGAGAAGATGCAACTACAATGTAAAAGAAAGTAGGAGGAAGACGCGATGATACGGATGTTTGAGGAGGAGGAGGAGGAGGAGGAGGAGGAGGAGGAGGAGGAATTATATGGAGGAGACACACCAGACATTTGGAGAAATGATCAATGGCAAAGGTTGTACGTGGCTGGCGTCTGGGGAGAGCGGCCGGGATTTCTATAGCGGAGAGCAGCAGCACAGCAGCAGCGGTAACAGCAGCAACAGCATATTGCACACGCTGCTGCTGTTCCGCTGCACACTGCACACTGTTCCACGGTTTATTGGACATTTTGTTCCACTGGCGTTTCTCTCTTGTATCCGGCGGGGGTAACCTGCAATAATAAAAAAAAAAAAACTTGGGTTTTCTTATCTTCAGTTCGTCGGACAGAAAGCCCGCGTACATACGCACGCACAGACACACACACGCACACGCACGCACAAATGCATAAAGGGAAAGAATCGAAGGTTTGACCACATACTATGACCTAGGGAATAAGTAACTGTAGTACATTGGTTGAAAAGTATGAATCTTTATCACAGGCGTACATAAAAGTCGTGTTGTAACATTCGCCTGCTGTTGTGTCCGTCTGTCTATTTGCAGAATTAGGCCAAAAAAGGAACATAAAAAAAAGAAATTTAACTTGATAAATACAAGACTTGGGCCTCCACTTCTAGCGTCATTGCAGATCTTGATAATGCACCATTACGTGAAATAAAAAAAAAAAGTGTATTACGCGACTGAATCGAATATCATTTTCTGGATAGTTTTACGGATTCTGGTTAACAGCTATATACTTGAGACCAGAGCACCTGTCTCATGAGCTTTTATTCAACTTTGTACGAAAACTAATTCAATCTTCCTAGGCTTATCTTCCTAATCGCAAATTTTAGACAATTTATTTGACACCAAATCACCTGACTCACGACCTTAAACCAACCGGACCTTTAACCAAATCACCTGTCTGCATAGGTGATGACAGACTAGCCTCTGAAGGCAAAATGCCCGTAGGAACTTGGAAACACAGGAGTAAAAGCAAGTTCCTTTTTGAAATTCACTGTAAGACAACTAACATTATTATAAAAAATCACCGATGAATTCCAGCAATTAAAGTATGTTTTGCTTATCGTAATTAGGCTTTTAACACAAAGGAAAAGACTGGTTGCCAAAAACAATATATATAATTATATATATATATATATATATATATATATATATATATATATATATATATATATATATATATATATATATATATATACCCAATATATATATATATATATGAAATATATATATATATATATATATTCATGGCTACAAATGTCATTTAATAGAAATTGGAACCTCGGTATATCTCCGTTGGAGAATTGTCGCCGAAGGAATTTATATAAGTGATAAATGAATTGAATTGTGGGGACACGAACACACGACGAAAGCCTATTCGCCGAAGGGGCGACAATTCTCCAACGGAGATATACCGAGGTAGCGTGAATTTCGATATTAAGCGACATTTGTAGCTTCATGATTGTATATAAATCACGGTGTGATAAAATTTATATATATATATATATATATATATATATATATATATATATATATATATATATATATATATATATATATTTCTTACTCACATCAGGATATACCCAAGTCTTTCAAATGAACGACCAGACCGCTGACAACCAGGCCACACAAGTCATAAAAAGAAGTTGGAACCTGGGTTCGATCCGGATGTGAGTCAGAAATTTATTTCCGTTCCATACGTGATTGTGTGCTGATTATTTCTATATACATACATACATACATACATACATACATACATACATATATATATATATATATATATATATATATATATATATATATATATATATATATATATATAATGTGTGTGTGTATACTGTATATTGTTACCAATCAAATAATTATATTTCTACCTCATGTAGGCATCACATACTCACTCAGAAAGAGTAATTTGTAAAAGAGACCATCGCTTAGTACACTGACTGGCCGGGAAGGTGGGTAAAGCTCGCTTGAATGCAGGGCGTGACCTGCCCTGGTAACTCCGCTGGACTGTAAGTACCTGACTCTAACTGCCCTGTGGACTTCTGTGGCTTAGTTCGTAGCGCCCTTCTCTCTCTCTCTCTCTCTCTCTCTCTCTCTCTCGGGGCCTTGGGTTTGGACTCCATAGAAACAGAACAGTATTTCCATTTCGAGTGTTACTGCCTGCTGAATTTCCTTCAGATAATAATAATAATAATAATAATAATAATAATAATAATAATAATAATAATAATAATAATAATAATAATAATAATAGTTTTAATATCGATTATTATTATTATTATTATTATTATTATTATTCAAAATGAGCAAACATTTAGCTGGAACAACTAAAAAGCACAAAGTATAAATTATGAGCTAAAAGTGGAGCACAGAGCAGAGAAAGTCCCATAAAAAGAAGTAAATAAACAAATGCTGTAAACACAAACAACGGTGCTTTTAGAGCAAAATATTATCGACATTATTGAATAACGCGGCCTAGTCGGAACCTACAAACTGCAAATGTAACCTGTACCGTACTGGTACCGGCAATACGCTGCACCTGAGGTTTAGTTACGATGTACTTCCCTTTTTGGAGAAGGTTCAATGATGATCGGGGGTGGGAGGAATTAGAAATGGAATATAGAATTTAGGCCAAAGGCAAAGCGCTGGGACCTATGAGGTCATTCAGTGCTGAAAGGGATAATTAACAGTAAGAAGGCTTGAAAGGTTTAACAGGGGGGATAACCCAGTTGCACTGTGAAACAATTGTTTGAGAAGGTGAAAAGTTACATGGAAGAAAGGGAATATGAACGGAGGTACAGTAAAAGGAGTGAAAGGGGCTGCAGCTAGGGGCAGAAGGGACGCTGCAAAAAACCTTCAAGCAATGCCTACAGTGCACCACGTGAAGTACACTGACGGCACTAGCCCCCAACTGAGGGGGGGGAAGGGACGGGGAGGGAAAAAGGCCTCATTCATGAGCAAGTTTAGTATAAATTTACTATATTAAGATTGCTTTCATCTACCACTTTTTTTCTTATTAGATAAGCGTAAAATATCACTTTAAGAGGGGGAACACAATTCCATTATGGTATATAAAAAATTTCAAGAATATCTACTGAAAAGGAAAGCTACGTTAGAAAATTATATGTAAATACTTAATGCTCTGTACTAATTGTCCTTTTCATAGTATTAATATCCCCTAACTTTTGCATTACTCTCAACTTCTAGTGTACTTTTAATTTCAAGGGAAGACATAAGGTATGCTGAAGTATATTATTATTATTATTATTATTATTATTATTATTATTATTATTATTATTATTATTATTATTATTAGCTACTATATACACTTGGTCAGCCAGCCCTCAACAACTTTCAAAACGAAACAAAAGACTTACGGTCCTTCGTTTAGTCTTGCTGATAACAAATATTAAAGTGATTTATAAATATTATGAGTCTCTGATAAATGTTAAACTGATTTATATTATGAGCTTTCTAACGTTGCGAGTTTACTCATTTTCGAACGATCGGTGCGATCAGATGTAAAAATTAATTACGACTGATAAAGCTATTTACTGACAGAACCCATTTACAGACTGCTTATAGTATTTATAGACTGTTTATAGTATTTGTTTGCTCCCGTTCCTGAAAGACGTCATAAGACGTCACGCAAACCCAATCCGGGAGACATTTCGCACATCGACAAAAAAAAAAAAAAAAAAAAAAAAAGGATACAAGTCAGTTCCGCGAAATCCCTCACACCGCCGAGCGAAACGATCGCTCCAAAACAAGTAATAACGTAAAACCTATATCCTCCCTCTCCCGGTCTGTCGCCAGTCAAGTCAGCAGCCGAGAGAGAGAGAGAGAGAGAGAGAGAGAGAGAGAGAGAGAGAGAGAGAGAGAGAGAGAGAATGACATCCACATGTCACGCCCGGAGCGACGTGGAGATATCGTATGGTCACTTGTTTTTACGACGCGCTCTGCTGATCAAAAAAATACAGAGAGAGAGAGAGAGAGAGAGAGAGAGAGAGAGAGAGAGAGAGAGACAGAGAGAGAGAGAGGAAAATTATTAATATTAAGAGAAAAAAATTCATACTTAGAGAGGAACAGAAAAGAGAATATATATATATATATATATATATATATATATATATATATATATATATATATATATATATATATTATATATATATATATATATATATATATATATAGAGAGAGAGAGAGAGAGAGAGAGAGAGAGAGAGATGAAATTCCGCTCTCCCGTTCACAACAGGGATAGGGAGTCGTGGGCAAACCACCTCCCTCGCTCGAGACCGTTTAAAGGAACGAATAAAACACGAGATGGGTATTTAAAACACACACACACACACACACACACGACGCTAAAGACGTTGTCGTCGACAAGAACATGAACTTTGAGCGAACAGAATACGCGTACAGTGAGCCGTCAAGTAGCTGGCTTAGGGGAAAGCTTATACCCGGATTTCACGTCTCGCTGATTTAGTTTGGCGTTCATAGTTTTTTTTATTATTATTATTTCACGCTGCAAGTAAACACGGAAATCTACTTACATGTAAATGAAAGAAAAGTGTTACGTGTGGTAACTGATACTGATTTTTAAAATGAGAAATATTAATATAATTCATTCGCTAGTTTTGAAGTTGGCACGAAGAAACCTGATTTATTCTTATTAAGATTCAATGTCATAAATATAAATTATTTTATATATACAGTATATATATATAAATATATATATTCTATAAATATATATATATATATATATATACTCACATTACCGTGACATTTTCTATATTTTCAAACATTAAGCTACAAATGCCGTTTAATATCCAGTTCGCTCCACCTCGGAAATAATACCAAAGGGGGAGCCATAATTGATAAGTGGTTTGAGCCACCGACAGCGACAACCTTCAACTTCAGTGACGAATTTTTTTTTTAAATTACATGGCTAAACCCCTTATTAAGTATAAAATTCCACTTCGGTAATATTTCCGAGGTAGAGCGAATTGGATATTTAACAACATTTAAAACTTAATGTTTGTATGTACTGTATGTATGTATGTATGTATGTATGTATACAGTATGTGTGTGTATGTGTGTATCTATCTATCTATATATATATATATATATATATATATATATATATATATATAATATATATATATATATATATATATATATATATATATATATATATATATATATATATATATATATATATATATATATAAATATACATATACATATACATAAATATACAGTGCGTAAATACATAGTTTCTTCCACAGTGACGAGAAAAGTAGGAGCCTTGTCAACCTCCTAATCCTCTCAGGTGTAAAGTTACAGGTATCTCTTTCCGAGAAGTGTTGTCTCCGACTTCTTTAATTGATGTGTTGACTTTAACAGGGTTCGCAAGACGGCAGATGGCGGAACGAGGCCGAATAATACGGATTTATGAATTATCGTAGGTATGTTTTTTTTTTGGGTGTTGACGTTTCTGTTACTTAGGCGTTTTCTCTCAATAGGGAGTCTCTATAAAGAGTGAGTGTTTACGCTTTTGTTACTTAGGCGTTTCTCTAAATAGGGAGTCTCTGTAGAGAGTGTGCGTTTATGCTTTTGTTTTTTAGCCGTTTCTCTACATAGGGAGTCTCTGTGACGACGCTTTTGGTTTTAGCCGTTTCTCTAAATAGGGCGTCTCTCTAGAGAGTATACGTTTACGCTCTTGTTTTTAGCCGTTTCTCTAAATAGGGCGTCTCCTAATACGTTTATGTGCTCTTGTTTTTAGCCGTTTCTCTAAATAGGGCGTCTCTGTAGAAGTGTGCGTTTACGCTTTTGTTTTTTATGCGTTTCTCTAAATAGGGCGTCTCTGTAGAAGCGTTTACGCTCTTGTTTTTAGCCGTTTCTCTAAATAGGGCGTCTCTGTAGAAGTATGCGTTTACGCTCTTGTTTTTAGCCGTTTCTCTAAATAGGGCGTCTCTCTAGAGAGTATACGTTTACGCTCTTGTTTTTTAGCCGTTTCTCTAAATAGGGCGTCTCTGTAGAGAGTATACGTTTACGCTCTTGTTTTTTAGCCGTTTCTCTAAATAGGGCGTCTCTGTAGAGAGTGTGCGTTTACGCTTTTGTTTTTAAGTTTCTCTAAATAGGGCGTCTCTGTAGAGAGTATACGGCTCTTGTTTTTAGCCGTTTCTCTAAATAGGGCGTCTCTGTAGAGAGTATGCGTTTACGCTCTTGTTTTTTTAGCCGTTTCTCTAAATAGGGCGTCTCTGTAGAGAGTATTTACGCTCTTGTTTTTAGCCGTTTCTCTAAATAGGAGTCTCTGTAGAGAGTGTGCGTTTACGCTCTTGTTTTTAGCCGTTTCTCTAAATAGGGAGTCTCTGTAGAGAGTGTGCGTTTACGCTTTTGTTTTTTTAGCCGTTTCTCTAAATAGGAGTCTCTGTAGAGAGTGTGCGTTTTACTTTGGTTTTTAGCCGTTTTTCGTTTCTCTAAATAGGAGTCTCTCTAGAGAGTATACGTTTACACTCTTGTTTTTAGCCGTTTCTCTTAGGGCGTCTCTGTAGAGTACACGTTTAGCTCTTGTTTTTAGCCGTTTCTCTAAATAGGGCGTCTCTGTAGAGAGTGTGCGTTTACGCTTTTGTTTTTTTAGCCGTTTCTCTAAATAGGGCGTCTCTGTAGAGAGTATACATTTACGCTCTTGTTTTTTAGCCGTTTCTCTAAATAGGGCGTCTCTGTAGAGAGTATGCGTTTACGCTCTTGTTTTTTAGCCGTTTCTCTAAATAGGGCGTCTCTGTAGAGAGTATGCGTTTACGCTCTTGTTTTTTAGCCGTTTCTCTAAATAGGGAGTCTCTGTAGAGAGTGTGCGTTTACGCTCTTGTTTTTTAGCCGTTTCTCTAAATAGGGAGTCTCTGTAGAGAGAGCGTTTTACGCTCTTGTTTTTAGCCGTTTTTTAGGGCGTCTTGTGCGTTTACGCTCTTGTTTTTAGCCGTTTCTCTAAATGTCTCTGTTTATGCTTTTGTTTTTCGTTTCTCTAAATAGGGCGTCTCTGTAGAAATGCGTTTACGCTCTTGTTTTTAGCCGTTTCTCTAAATAGGGCGTCTCTGTAGAGAGTATGCACGCTCTTGTTTTTTAGCCGTTTCTCTAAATAGGGCGTCTCTGTAGAGAGTATGCGTTTACGCTCTTGTTTTTAACCGTTTCTCTAAATAGGGCGTCTCTGTAGAGAGTGCGTTTACGCTCTTGTTTTTAGCCGTTTCTCTAAAAGGGCGTCTCTGTAGAGAGTATCGTTTACTCTCTTGTTTTTAACCGTTTCTCTAAATAGGGCGTCTCTGTAGAGAGTATGCGTTTGCTTTTGTTTTTAACCGTTTCTCTAAATGCGTCTCTGTAGAGAGTGTGCGTTCGCTTTGGTTTTTAACCGTTTCTCTAAATATGGGCGTCTCTGTAGAAGTATGCGTTACGCTCTTGTTTTAGCCGTTTCTCTAAATAGGGCGTCTCTGTAGAGTATGCGTTTACGCTCTTGTTTTTAGCCGTTTCTCTAAATAACGCTTTGTTTTTAGCCGTTTCTCTAAAAATAGGAGCCGTTTCTCTAAATAGGGAGTCTCTGTAGAGAGTATGCGTTAAACGCTTTTGTTTTTTAGCTGTTTCTCTAAATAGGCAGTCTCTGTAGAGAGTATGCGTTTAGCTTTTGTTTTTAGCCGTTTCTCTAAATAGGGAGTCTCTAGAACGCTCTTGTTTTTTAGCCGTTTCTCTAAATAGGGCGTCTCTGTAGAGAGTGTGCGTTTACGATTTTGGATTTTAGCCGTTTCTCTAAATAGGGCGTCTCTGTAGAGAGTGTGCATTTACGCTTTTGGTTTTTAGCCGTTTCTCTAAATAGGGCGTCTCTGTAGAGAGTATGCATTTACGCTCTTGTTTTTTAGCCGTTTCTCTAAATAGGGAGTCTCTGTAGAGAGTATGAGTTTACGCTCTTGTTTTTAGCCGTTTCTCTAAATAGGAGTCTCTGTAGAGAGTGTGCGTTTCACGCTCTTGTTTTTTTAGCCGTTTCTCTAAATAGGGAGTCTCTGTAGAGAGTGTGCGTTACGCTCTTGTTTTTAGTCGTTTTCTCTAAATAGAGTCTCTGTAGAGAGTGTGCGTTACGCTCTTGTTTTTGTTTCTCTAAATAGGGAGTGTCTGTAGAGTGTGCATTTACGCTCTTGTTTTTAGCCGTTTCTCTAAATAGGAGTCTCTGTAGAGAGAGCGCGTTTACGCTCTTGTTTTTAGCCGTTTCTCTAAATAGGGCGTCTCTGTAGAGAGTGTGCGTTTACGCTCTTGGTTTTTTTAGCCGTTTCTCTAAATAGGAGTCTCTGTAGAGAGTATGCGTTTACGCTCTTGTTTTTAGCCGTTTCTCTAAATAGGGCGTCTCTGTAGAGAGTGTGCGTTTACGCTTTCGGTTTTTAGCCGTTTCTCTAAATAGGAGTCTCTGCAGAGAGTATGCGTTTACGCTCTTGTTTTTAGCCGTTTCTCTAAATAGGAGTCTCTGAGAGTGTGTGCGTTTACGCTCTTTGTTTTTTAGCCGTTTCTCTAAATAGGGAGTCACTGTAGAGAGTGTGCGTTTATGCTTTTGGTTTTTAGCTGTTTCTCTAAATAGGGAGTCTCTGTAGAGAGTGTGCGTTTACGCTCTTGTTTTTTAGCCGTTTCTCTAAATAGGGAGTCTCTGTAGAGAGTGTGCGTTTACGCTCTTGTTTTTTAGCCGTTTCTCTAAATAGGGCGTCTCTGTAGAGAGTGTGCGTTTACGCTTTTGGTTTTTAGCCGTTTCTCTAAATAGGGAGTCTCTGTAGAGAGTATGCGTTTACGCTCTTGTTTTTTAGCCGTTTCTCTAAATAGGGAGTCTCTGTAGAGAGTGTGCGTTTACGCTCTTGTTTTTTAGCCGTTTCTCTAAATAGGGCATCTCTGTAGAGAGTGTGCGTTTACGCTTTTGGTTTTAGCCGTTTCTCTAAATAGGGAGTCTCTGTAGAGAGTATGCGTTTACGCTTTTGTTTTTAGCCGTTTCTCTAAATATGGAGTCTCTATACATAGTATGTGCTTAAGCTTTTGTTTTTAGCCGTTTCTCTAAATATGGAGTCTCTGTAAAGAGTATGCATTTACGCTCTTGTTTTTAGCCGTTTTCTCTAAATAGGAGAGTCTGTAGAGAGTTGTTTTCTTGTTTTTAGCCGTTTCTCTAAATAGGCGTCTCTGTAGAGAGTGAGCTTTTGGTTTTAGCTGTTTCTCTAAATAGGGAGTTTACGCTCTTGTTTTTAGCCGTTTCTCTAAATAGGAGTCTCTGTAGAGAGTGTGCGTTTACGCTCTTGTTTTTTCGTTTCTCTAAATATGGAGTCTCTGTAAAGAGTGTGTGCTTACGCTTTTGTTTTTTAGCCGTTTCTCTAAATAGGGAGTCTCTGTAGAGAGTATGCGTTTACGCTCTTGTTTTTTAGCCGTTTCTCTAAATAGGGAGTCTCTGTAGAGAGTATGCGTTTACGCTTTTGTTTTTTAGCCGTTTCTCTAAATAGGGAGTCTCTGTAGAGAGTATCGTTTAGCTCTTGTTTTTTAGCCGTTTCTCTAAATAGGAGTCTCTGTAGAGAGTATGCGTTTTCCGCTCTTGTT
>NC_089763.1:41716968-41734468 GCF_040412425.1 Macrobrachium rosenbergii | reverse complement strand
CACGTGTTTTAAAAATCACTAAAGCATATTTATGGTGAGTGCAACAATGTGTTAGGCTATGTATAATCACCGGTGAAGAAATCCAGAAAAGATCTAATTATTGCTAACATTATTCGATATCAGAGCTTTCTCGTGATCTTAAATGGAAAAATAAAGACCGCAGTAGTATAAGTAGTATATTGCTGTATACAGGAAGCTTTCGCTGACTTGATCAGCAGGCTTCTTCAGCCTGAATAAACATAGAAATAATAATACATTTAGGAAAACATCTTTGAAAAATGGAAAAACGGCTTGTTATTCTTTCAGGTAACTCCAGAATTGCTCAATAGTCTATTAACAATTCACTGGGACCGTCGTGGCACAGTAGAGGCTGGCATACTGGTCCTTTGTCTTACTGCTTGCTGGGTCTCCAAAACTGGTGAATTTGGTGGTTCTTCGGTTGCTGTTATTATTATTGTGAGTGAAAACATCACGCAACAAACCAGTATCATCATCAAATTGCTGAGCAAGTTTGCGCACAAGCAGAAGGCATAAAAATGCGTCGAGAAAGTGACTCCTGTAATAAAGTAACTCATAGTAAAAACTGAACGACACAAAAAAGCAAACACACCAATAGATGAAAATAACAATTACAAATAATTAAATAAACAAAAAAAGACAAACCTTTAACCTTAAATATCAAGTTAAAAGTTTATTAAAATCAGGCACACATACACAACATATAGGCAGACTGAGTATGGGTACCAAGGGTGAGTGGTGCAACTGTTTATCGCACGTTGCACGTTACTACGCCCCACGATAAAAGGCGTGGGGCTAACACCCTCATTCTTCAAGACTTGACGAGAAACCAGAAGGCTGCACACCTCCAAAGAGGAGAAGATTTATGATTTGTTTAAATATATATAATTATATATACAGTATATATATATATATATATATATATATATATATATATATATATATATATATATATATATATATATATATATAAAATCAACACGCAATGACATGTGGAACAGATATAACTTTCTGACTCACATCAGGGGAACGAACCCACCCAGGTCCTTCAATTTATGACTTGTGTGGCTTGGTTGGCAGTGGTTTTGCCTTTCAATTGAAAGACCTGGGTTCGATCCTGATGTGGGTCGAAATTTATATATATATATATATATATATATATATATATATATATATATATATGTATGTATATATATATATATATATATATATATATATATATATATATATATATATATATATATATACATATATATATATATATATATATATATATATATATATATATATATATTAATATATATATATATATTTATATTTATATATATATATATATATAATATATATATATATATATAATACATATTTAATGATAATAAATATTTCTTTATTCACTCATCCACCATAATAATAAATACCACGAATGTGCTAGGTTAAAAATAACCACTCTTACATCTGTAACCTCTTGAATGATCAAAATTTCAAGCTTTCAGACATAACAAACAAATTAAAAATGTCTTTTTTTCCTTACCTGGGTAGTTGAAAACTCGAGGGCTTCAATAATAATAAAAAAAAAAAAATTCCTTATTTTTCTTTGAGCGGGAAGGGAGGAAAAACCACAGAAATTTTCTTTATTTTTCACTGGGCATAAGAAAGAAATGCAGCTGTGAAAGATAGGATAAGAAAGAAATGCAGCTGTGAAAGATAGGATAAGAAAGAAATGCAGCTGTGAAAGATAGGATAAGAAAGAAATGCAGCTGTGAAAAAGGATAAGAAAGAAATGATGAAAGAAGGATAAGAAAGAAATGCAGCTGTCAAAGATAGGATAAGAAAGAAATGCAGCTGTGAAAGATAGGATAAGAAAAGAAATGCAGCTGTGAAAGATAGGATAAGAAAAAATGCAGCTGTGAAAGATAGGATAAGAAAGAAATGCAGCTGTAAGATAAGAAAGAAATGCAGCTGTGAAAGATAGGATAAGAAAGAAATGCAGCTGTGAAAGATAGGATAAGAAAGAAATGCAGCTGAAAGATAGGATAAGAAAGAAATGCAGCTGTCAAAGATAGGATAAGAAAGAAATGCAGCTGTGAAAGATAGGATAAAAAAAAATGCAGCTGTCAAAGATAGGATAAGAAAGAAATGCAGCTGTGAAAGATAGGATAAGAAAGAAATGCAGCTGTGAAAAGGATAAGAAAGAAATGAGCTGTGAAAGATAGGATAAGAAAAGAAATGCAGCTGTGAAAGATAGGATAAGAAAAGCTGTGAAAATGGCTGTGAAAGATAGGATAAGAAAGAAATGCAGCTGTGAAAGATAGGATAAGAAAGAAATGCAGCTTCAAACATAGGATAAGAAAAAATGCAGCTGTGAAAGATAGGATAAGAAAGAAATGCAGCTGTAAGATAGGATAAGAAAGAAATGCAGCTGTGAAAGATAGGATAAGAAAGAAAGCCTGAAAGATAGGATAAGAAAGAAATGCAGCGGAAATGCAGCTGTGAAAGATAGGATAAGAAAGAAATGCAGCTGTGAAAAGATAAGAAAAAATGCAGCTGTGAAAGATAGGATAAGAAAGAAATGCAGCTGTGAAAGATAGGATAAGAAAGAAATGCAGCAGGATAAGAAAGAAATGCAGCTGTGAAAGATAGGATAAGAATGAAATGCAGCTGTGAAGATAGGATAAAGAAAAAATGCAGCTGTGAAAGATAGGATAAGAAAGAAATGCAGCTGTCCAGCTGTAAAAGATAGGATGAAAATGCATCTTAGGATAAGAAAGAAATGCAGCTGTGAAAGATAGGATAAGAAAGAAATGCAGCTGTGAAAGATAGGATAAGAAAGAAATGCAGCTGTGAAAGATAGGATAAGAAAGAAATGCAGCTGTGAAAGATAGGATAAGAAAGAAATGCAGCTGTGAAAGATAGGATAAGAAAGAAATGCAGCTGTGAAAGATAGGATAAGAAAGAAATGCAGCTGTGAAAGACGGATAAGAAAGAAATGCAGCTGAAAGATAGGATAAGAAAGAAACAGCTGTAAATAAAATAAAAATGAGCTGTGAAAGATAGGAGGAAAGAGGGCTGTGAAAGATAGGATGAAAGAAATGCAGCTTTGATGGATTGAAAGAAATGGCTGTGAAAGATAGGATGAAATGCAGCTGTGAAAGAAGGATAAGAAAGAAATGCAGCTGTGAAAGATAGGATAAGAAAGAAATGCAGCTGTCAAAATACGATAAGAAAAATTGAAGCTGTAAAAAGATAGGATAAGAAAGAAAATGCATCTTGACAGAACAAGTAGGATAAGAAAGAAATGCAGCTGTGAAAGATAGGATAAGAAAGAAATGCAGCTGTGAAAGATAGGATTGAAAGATAGGATAAGAAAGAAATGCAGCTGTGAAAGATAGGATAAGAAAGAAATGCAGCTGTGAAAGATAGGATAAGAAAGAAATGCAGCTGTGAAAGATAGGATAAGAAAGAAATGCAGCTGTGAAAGATAGGATAAGAAAGAAATGCAGCTGTGAAAGATAGGATAAGAAAAAATGCAGGTGAAAGATAGGATAAGAAAGAAATACTTTGAAAGATAGGATAAAAACTCTAGGGAAAGCAAGATAGGATAAGAAGAAAAGCTGTGAAAGATGGATAAGAAAGAAATGCAGATGTGAAAGATAGGATAAGAAAGAAATAGCTGTGAAAGATAGGATAGAAAGAAATGCAGCTGTGAAAGATAGGATAAGAAAGAAATGCAGCTGTGAAAGATAGGATAAGAAAGAAATGCAGCTGTGAAAGATAGGATAAGAAAGAAATGCAGCTGTCAAAATACGATAAGAAAAATTGAAGCTGTAAAAGATAGGATAAGAAAGAAAATGCATCCCAGGATAAGAAAGAAATGCAGCTGTGAAAATGGATAAGAAAGAAATGCAGCTTGAAAGATAGGATAAGAAAAAGAAATGCAGCTGTGAAAGATAGGATAAGAAAGAAATGCAGCTGTCCATAGGATGAAAGAAATGCAGCTGTGAAAGATAGGATAAGAAAGAAATGCAGCTGAAAGATAGGATAAGAAAAAATGCAGCTGTGAAAGATAGGATAAATGCAGCTGTGAAAGATAGGATAAGAAGAAATGGTGAAAGATAGGAGAAGAAAGAAATGCAGCTGTGAAAGATAGGGAAAGAAATGCAGCTGTGAAAGATGGGATAAGAAAGAAACAGCTGTGAAAGATAGGATAAGAAACAGCTGTGATAGGATAAAGAAAGAAATGCAGCTTAATAGGATGGAAATCAGCTGTGAAAGATAGGATAAGAAAGAAATGCAGCTGTGAAAGATAGGATAAGAAAGAAATGCAGCTGTGAAAGATAGGATAAGAAAGAAATGCAGCTGTCAAAATACGATAAGAAAAAATGAAGCTGTAAAAGATAGGATAAGAAAGAAAATGCATCTTGAAACGTAGGATAAGAAAGAAATGCAGCTGTGAAAGATAGGATAAGAAAGAAATGCAGCTGTGAAAGATAGGATAAGAAAGAAATGCAGCTGTGAAAGATAGGATAAGAAAGAAATGCAGCTGTCATACATAGGATAAGAAAGAAATGCAGCTGTCATACTTAGGATAAGAAAGAAATGCAGCTGTGAAACATAGGATAAGAAAGAAATGCAGCTGTCAAAATACGATAAGAAAAAATGAAGCTTGAAAGATAGGATAAGAAAGAAAATGCATGTCTAGGATAAGAAAGAAATGCAGCTGAAAGACAGGATAAGAAAGAAATGCAGCTGTCAAACATAGGATAAGAAAGAAATGCAGCTGTCAAAATACGATAAGAAAAAATGAAGCTGTGAAAGATAGGATAAGAAAGAAAATGCATCTTAAAACGTAGGATAAGAAAGAAATGCAGCTGTGAAAGACAGGATAAGAAAGAAATGCAGCTGTCAAACATAGGATAAGAAAGAAATGCAGCTGTCAAACATAGGATAAGAAAAAAATGCAGCTGTCAAACATAGGATAAGAAAAAAATGCAGCTGTCAAACATAGGATAAGAAAGAAAATGCAGCTGTTAAACATAGGATAAGAAAGAAATGCAGCTGTGAAAGATAAGATAAGAAAGAAATGCAGCTGTCAAACATAGGATAAGAAAGCAAATGGAAGAATACAACACGAAATAATTTCAGCCAAGCTTACAACCCCCTTCCAACAAAAAATGTCTTTTGGCAAATGAAGATTATATTCTCACGCCCAACCCAAGCCTGGATGAAGGGGGGCGGTGCGCGAGCGGGTTTAAACGCGCTTACAAAAGTAAACAAGTACAAAATGCGCCGAAGTTTCGTCGGCGCAGTCGAGTTTTCTGTACAGCGTATAATGCTGTATGAAACTTTCAGCCACGGCCCATGAAACTTTTAGCCGCCCTTTATCGCACGGTCATGATCTTTAACCATAAATAAAATAAAAACTATTACGACCAGAGGGCTGCAATTTGGTATGTTTGATGGTTGGAGGGTGGATGAGCAACATACCAATTTGCAGCCCTCTAGCCTAAGTAGTTAATAAGATATGAGGGCGGACAGAAAAAGTGAGGACAGACAGACAGCGCCATCTCAATAGTTTTCTTTTACAGAAAACTAAAATTAATAAATAAAAGGGGTGGAGGGTTACTTTTCTGAAGCCTAAAAACTCTGGAGCAAGCTGAAATGTTGTATAGAAACTACTTTCTACAATATAATATATATATCATATATATATATATATATTTATATATATTATGTTATATATGTATGTATATAATATATATATATATATATATATATATTAATATCTGTATATATATATAGATATGTATATATATATATATATATATATATATATATATATATATATATATATATATATATATACATATATATATATGTACACATACATAACCCCTACAATGGGAGAGTTGGGTTAATGACCGACAGCTACCGTCCATTGTCGGGTTTTCCGGCTGAGTAAAAAGCCATGAGTAAATGCCGAAGGGTTTCGGCGCAGGGGAGGGCAACCCTTTGGCAATAAACACGGCAACATAACAAACCTTGTGATTTTAATGATGGAATCACATAGTTTATGGCCACTCATACTGCGGCTCCCGCTGCTGCTCTCTCTCTCTCTCTCTCTCTCTCTCTCTCTCTCTCTCTACTTGTCTGTCTGTCTGTCTGTCTCTCTTCGAGGACATGTATTCTCCACACTCCTTTCTCTTCAGATTTGTATCTCTCTCTCTCTCTCTCTCTCTCTCTCTCTCTCTCTCTCTCTCTCTCTCTCTCTCTCTCTCTCTCTCTCTCTCTATACTTGCCTGTCTGTCCGTCCTCCTCTCTCTTCTCGTATTCTCTCTCTTTCTCTCCATCTGTCTTCAGGATGTAACTCTCTCTTTCTCTCTCTCTCTATCTTAGTAAGGATGAGTCTCTCTCTCTCTCTCTCTCTCAGCAGAATTTGTGTTATCTTTTCTCTCTTATGATTTGTATTGCTTCTCACTCCCTGTTGCTCGTATGAGGGCTTGTATTGTTTCTCTCATTCTCTCACTCTTCTCCCTTTTTTATAGGTGACCTACGCCATTCTACAAGATAAATCAATCAACTGCATATATATTTTGTGTTCTTTATCTCTCCAATTAAATTTTATATTAATTCTGTCACAGATATGATTTGTGTTGTCTTAAATTCCTTTCATAGGACTTCGGCTCTCTCTCTCTCTCTCTCTCTCTCTCTCTCTCTCTCTCTCTCTCTCTCTCTCTATAGTGGATGGCATTGCATTCTCTCTAATCTTGTTTACAAGCAGATTTCCAGCCTCCCTCTTTCTCTCTCTCCAATAACCGCATTCTCTTGGAACATCCATTTATTGCAATCTCTCTCTCTCTCTCTCTCTCTCTCTCTCTCTCTCTCTCTCTCTCTCTCTGTGCTTCTGCACCAGTTGGGACGGACAGAAAGCTATGCAATTTAGAAGGATGAACAATGGCAAAGGGAAATACCTACCACTGACAATATACTACTAAGGCAGATAGACTATTATTACTACCGCGCAATTTCTGTTTTTTAATCAATGGAATTTATCTTGATTGAAAAACGTACGGCATAATAATAACATATTTAAAGATTTGCACATGAATGTTGAAATAGATAAAGGAACGAAAAACCGTTTCGAGAATGCAATGACAGGCAGACTGACAAGCAGGCAGATAGACAGGTAGACAGCAGATAAACAGCACAGACAAAGACAAACAGACAGACAGAAAGATAAGAGACAGACAGGTAAGAGAGGCAGGCAGAGAGAAAGATAAGAGAGACAGACAGACAGAAAGATAAGAGAGACAGACAGACAGACAGATAAGAGAGACAGAAAGACGGACATATAGACAGCAGACAGACAGACAGATAGATAAAAGAGACAGACAGACAGACAGAAAGATAAGAGACAGACAGGTAAGAGAGGCGGACAGAGAGAAAGATAAGAGAGACAGACAGACAGACAGACAGAGAGAGACAGACAGACAGACGGACATATAGACAGCAGACAGACAGATAGATAAAAGAGACAGACAGAAAGATAAGAGACAGACAGGTAAGAGAGGCGGACAGAGAAAGATAAGAGAGACAGACAGACAGACAGATAAGAGAGACAGACAGACAGACGGACATATACACAGCAGACAGACAGAAAGATAAGAGACAGACAGGTATGAGAGGCGGACAGAGAGAAAGATAAGAGAGACAGACAGATAAGAGAGACAGAAAGACGGACATATAGACAACAGACAGACAGACAGATAGATAAAAGAGACAGACAGGCAGACAGATAAGACAGATAGACAGACAGACAGAGGCAAAGAAACGAAGAGAATATCCTTTGAAAAACCCTCTAAGTTCTCGACCCATTCTTCCATATCCCAAAGTTGGCACACTAATTAGCATCGTGCTAATTACACCAAAGACTCATTACCCGTATGCGGCACTGAGAGAGAGAGAGAGAGAGAGAGAGAGAGAGAGAGAGAGAGAGAGAGAGAGAGAGAGAGAGAGAGGGCAAAGAAGGTCCGATTCTAAATCTTTGCTAGAAAATTGGTCTGGTTTCAGAGAGCGCTATTTACCTCAGTTTTATAGTTCAACTGGCTTTTCTATAGTTTTATAGTTGGATCCTTTAATTTCTCTATTTACTTTTCTATTATTACTCTTTATTCTGCTAAGATTTTCTTATACAATCTGCTGGCTTCTGTTGGTTTCAACGTAAGCCACTGCAGCGCGTACTTGACTCCTAATGTTTGATACAAGTTTCTCTGCGCTAATCTAATCTCTCAGATTACAACTGGAGCTTGCTCACAAACGTCGCCTGCTTACACAGCTGGTTACCCCTCCAGGTACTGACCAGGCCCATTGTTACTCAGTTTTAACGATCGAGAGACTAGTTACGGCTGAGTTGTTATTATTTGGTATTCACTGATTGAAAGTAAGGATTTCCAGTGCAGTATATTATCATAATCTACGGTTCTGTTTTCTTCTAATATAATATTGATACCTACTGTCCGTTATAAATGTTCATTTTATTCCTCTTTTCACTGTTACAGTTTTTATCATATTAAATTTATACTCATCAAAATATATGTGCTTTGTTATTTTTTTTTTTGTTCTGCAGTTTTATATAGTATAACATACTTAATACTATCAGCATTTCAGAATTTTTTCATTTTAATTTTTCGTAATTTTTTTTCCATTATATGTTCCAGGCATCGCTGCTTGTACTCAATCTCTATAAATCCATCAATATCGTCCCAAATTCTAGCACATCCTCCTTACATCCGGGCTTCAGGACCGTCTCAAGAATAAATTGCATAGTTCCATAAACAATTAATTCTTCGTTGTGATCGAATGCACTTAGGCTCTTATAAAAAGCTATGCGATTATTTATGGATTCCAATCAATGAAATTAACATTGTATTTTTTGTGAAAGAAATATTTCACACAAGTGTATGCCTCACGTGAAAATATTATGAATAGGTACCAGTCCTCGGGCTGGGGAGTTGAACAGTGGGCCTAGCGACACACTGGCCACCTGTCATAGGCATTGGAACCTGTTCCCCACTGGCTGTCGGCCTAAGAAACAGGAGATCAGCGCCTGCCCTATGAGCCTACAGAGGCCCAGGAGGACTTTAACTTAATATGCAAGAACCTACTTAAAACACAGGCATTTTTATCTAAAACTAACGATCTAACATTTATTTGCATTACACAGACGACTTATTGGTTATTCCAAGTATCTAAGATCTGCGATCCAAATATCTCCCTATATTACAGTCAAGATTTACAATTCATTCTATCTTCCTATCTATATTACACCGGAAGTTTATTAATAAATCTAAATAACAACGATGACCTACAACGCCATCTGTCTATCTATAAGTTTTAATAGAAGGACTGACTGTATATCTATTTATCCGATGATATGTATGAATTTGTCAATCTTTCCCTACGCGGAAGTTGTCCTATTTATCCAAGCATCTACAATATGAGTACGTTTATATATACAGTATATACGGGCGCGCGCGCATGCGCCATCTACAACTCCCTCCCATAGAGCACACTTGAGTCAACAGCCAGGACATACATTACATATCTCATATTTTCTCTTCATTTAATTCCAGTATTCTCTGCTGCCACTCTGTTCCAATGTTTATCTCTAACATTCATTCGAACATTACTGTTAGCATATTATTATTATTATTCTCATTCAAAGTCAGCAAATAGTTATTATGATTCATATACATTCCTGCTTCCTTTTCATTCCCTTTTGCTTTCGAGGAGAGATTATTCCAGTTGATGTTCATTGTCCCTACACACACACACACTCACTCCTCTCTCTCTCTCTCTCTCTCTCTCTCTCTCTCTCTCTCTCTCTCTCTCTCTCTCTGGGTACATTTTCATACACTTCCACAAACCATTCAGTTTGCCCTATAATCATTCGTCAACACAAGATGTGAGAGTGCACATGCCATTCATCATTAATTCCTTATTTTAGTCTCTCTCTCTCTCTCTCTCACACACACACACTCACACACACACACTCAAATACACTCTATATATATATATATATATACATACACATACATATATATATATATATATATATATATATATATATATATATATATATATATATATATATATATATATATATATATATATATATAAAGGCAATGCCACGAAGGAAAGAAAACGACTGAGTTGTGCTAGACCTTTCGACTTACTGTCCTTTACTAGCTAAGTAGCTAAGTAAAGAACAGTAAGTCGAAAAACTAGCACCATTCGGTCGTTTCTCTCCCTTCGTGGCATTGCCTTTATTCATATATATTCA
Organism: Macrobrachium rosenbergii; assembly: GCF_040412425.1. Classification (NCBI taxonomy): domain Eukaryota; kingdom Metazoa; phylum Arthropoda; class Malacostraca; order Decapoda; family Palaemonidae; genus Macrobrachium; species Macrobrachium rosenbergii. The sequence goes on along the minus strand of NC_089763.1, from coordinate 41,724,111 downwards.
TCACGTTCCATATTTTCGTGATTCAGTTATATATACATATATATATACATATATATATATATATATATATATATATATATATATATATATATATATATATATATATATATATATATATATAATCAAATATTGCTTAGGACTCAGGGCTCAGTGACGGTTCCCCCCGCCTCTACTGCTAGGCTGTGGAATTCTCTTCCTCTTTCCGCTTTCACTGATGCTTTTAATCTCCCTCCACAACTTCTATCAGTATCGGTTTTACTTCTTCCTCTTTATTTTTACTCTGTAATCACAAAAACTTTCAAAACACAATTACATTTTCTTACCCAAGTATATTTACGTTGATTCATCAAACTCAGTATATTTGATTATAAGACCTAAGAACATATTCTTATCTTACCAAGTGACGCTTAATTACCCAACGGACGGTTTACTGAATTAACAAAAATAATTGTCTTTATCAGTTTAAAATGCTTGTATACACCCAAAAACATTTCTTGGTTTATTTAACTCAATATTTTTATCCAGTCCTACGGACGATGCTTATTTTCCTTCGACAAAATCCTTATGAAATTACGAAGGAACGAGAATTGACACAATTAAAGACGGAAGTACACAAATAAATAAAGAAACATTTAAGTAAATAAATAAATATTAAATATATAAATAAATTTCATATATAAGTAAAAAACAAATAAAATAAATTTAATATACTGATGCCCCTCAAATATCCATTTACAGATACACTGAGAGAGAGAGAGAGAGAGAGAGAGAGAGAGAGAGAGAGAGAGAGAGAGAGAGAGAGAGAGAGAGACAGTATAGTTAGGTGAAAAAGATCTGGCGTCTAATACTACAAAAATAAAAAAGTCACACAGCCAATACAACACAAACACAAAAATAAACTCAGAGAGAGAGAGAGAGAGAGAGAGAGAGAGAGAGAGAGAGAGAGAAGAGAGAGAGAATCCACCTACGGAGCGTGATTGCCCAAGGATTAGGCGTCCTGATGAATAAATGAAGCCTTTACAATACACTTACATACAGAAGGTTCTCCGACCGATGACAGACACAGAAAAGACGAAGCCCTTGGTGGGGAGGGGGGGAACAAAGGCCCTGGGGAAGGGGGGTAGGGGTATAAAGAAAAGAAGAGGGCATGGAAGGGAAGGCGGAGGGTGTCCTAGGGAGGGAGGAGGTCCGAGAGAGCGAGGGAGGTGTCCTTCGGAATTGAATTATCGGAGAGACTGAATAATTTTGTAGGAAGGGGGTTTGTGATATTCGTGAATACATTACGGCCCTTAGGCCTACGATACTCATAATAATACCCGATAGGCGCGTTCCACTGTCATTCCCAAAAGGATAGGAGCGAGGGACGCCCTAGGACAGGCTGGCTGGAAGGAGTGACAGGCTGCGGCCCTCGTTCCGACTGTATTAGTCAAGGCCAGTAATTCTTGCACTGTTTTCTTGGAGTAAACGGCGAGTTTTTGTTAAATACATCTGATAGTTAAAGGAGTTTCCACGCGAAAAACTATGGACGTGTATTCTAAATTAATTGAAAAACAACAACCACCATTAAAATATTAATAATACTAACAATAATCAGAGTAATACTAATTTTCTCTCTTAATTGAAAATCGTTTGTTCACCTTGTTTTTGCAAGGACAGCATAAGTTATAGAGGAGTAAACCATTTGCATCTAGCCATTTAGTGATTTTCACGACACATAATTCTGGGAGAACGCTACTACTTCAACTTAGAGACCCTACAAGAGCAATGGACTGAGCGCCAAAATAGCCTTTTCCTCCACCAAGGACTCCACAACCCTCTATTAGACGTTCTTATGCACTGATACACAGAGCATTCGTTTCCCAAACACTTGGTAATCATAAAGGCAGCAGCTTCGATGTAGAAACGCTCATTACAAACCTACATAATGTAAGCAAGTAATCAGATGCCTGGCAGTTTGTTGACTATATTGAATCGCCACATGGGTGGAGAAGGACATAGCTCAATCGATCTAATCTTGTAAGACTTGTAATAGAAAGAAAGGCTAAAACCTGGCGCCCTGCCCCCGCCCCCCCCTCCCCTCAACACACACAAACACACATATATATATATTATATATATATATATATATATATATATAAATATATAACATAAATATATAACTGAATATATATATATACATATATATGTATATATATATATATATATATATATATATATATATATATATATATATATATATATATATATTATATATATATATATGTAGCCTATGTACTGTATGTATCTATCTATATACTGTACATATATGTGCGTCCATAGTGGTTATGTACTGCAAAAAATCAATAGCAAAGACTGTAACCGTTCTCAGTAGCCTGGGCACGAGGAAAATGGTCTTCACACATTTACATACAGACAAAAAAGAAAGATATTAAAGAAACTGTCAACTATTGGGGTTCATTCGTCAATTCAATAGTCAAGATTCTACTCTCGGTCGCATGAACACAGAACGGACATTTAATTTATTGTCCAGATTCATTATTAATATTAATTTCTAAGTTAACATGACTCTGGAATTGTCATTACATTTGCGGTTTCCAAACTACGCAAAAAACTAGGTATATGGCAATTCAAACACACTCATAATTATGTGGTTCTGTAACAAAGGCTTATGGTGAATTTAAATATTTGAAATACAAGCACATTAATCAAGTATTGTTAAATAAATACATCCTTCTCTCTCTCTCCTCTCGATATATATATATATATATATATATATATATATATATATATATATATATATATATATATATATATATATATATATATATATGTTATATATGTACACATATATATGTACATATAAATAAATAAATAAATAAATATATATATATATATATATATATATATACTGTATATATATTTAAATAATGTTTATATATCCCTCCCCTCCAAATACACACCACTTGGCGAAAATCTCATTCCAGTGACAAGCAAATACTAAACTCTCTCTCTCTCTCTCTCTCTCTCTCTCTCTCTCTCTCTCTCTCTCTCTCCTCCGTGACCGAGACAAACAGACATTTGGCCGTGACAATAACCACTGTTCAATATAAAACTCCCCCTCTCGCTGTGAGTGGCCGGCCGAAAATTAGGGAAGACCTCCCCTCGTACATTCCCCTCGGCAGTCGTCGCCAGAGTGGGCGGAGGGGCGCCCTCGTGTGGGCGTGGGGAGGAGGAGGAGGAGGAGGAGGAGGGAAAGCGTTGGTTGGAAAAGGGAGAGAAAGAGAGAGAGAGAGAAAGAGACGTAGATTGGGAAGTCATGGAATGGGAGATAAGATAATGGAGGAAGAGGATGGTGCATGTTGGAAATGGACGGAATAGTGGTGATGCTGCTGCTATTTCTACTGCTGTTACTACTGCTGTTTCTACTGCTGTTACTACTGCTGTTTCTACTGCTGTTACTACCGCTGCTATGACTTATAAATGGACGAATACTATTACTCATCATGATACTATTACAACTACTGCCGTTACAACCACTACAACTAAAAATGATAGTAATACTAATAACAATAATAGTAGTGCTTAAAAAGTTATTATTATTATTATTATTATTATTATTATTATTATTATTATTATTATTAGTAGTAGTAGTAGTAGTAGTAGTAGTAGTACCATTCGTCCATTTATGAGTCGTATCAGTTGTAGTAACTATAGTAGTAATAATAGCAAAACATTAGCTATGGATACTATTACTACTACTACTACTACTACTACTAATAATAATAATAATAATAATAATAATAATAATAATAATAATAATAATAATAATAAAAACAGCAATGTTAGTGCTGAAAAACTCCATATTCTTAACCATCTATTTTAGTATTATTCAAATTCACGGGTGATAAATACAACAACATTTGCTGCTGCTGCTGCTAATAATAATAATAATAATAATAATAATAATACTTCAACCATTACAAAATTAAAATAATAATAATAATAATAATAATAATAATAATAATAATAATAATAATAATATTAATAATAATAATAATAAGAGGTTTAGTTATCACAACAACTGCAACACATCTAAAGCCGCGAACAACAAACAGTAACACTTTAAAAAAAAAAAACACACACACACATACACACGGGCACATTTATTTATATACAAATATATTTTTTATAAAATCGCCCCAAGTGACGTATGAAATAAAAGCAAGAGCTTTTTATCATTAATTTTTCCCCAACGGAAAAGCATCGATTAAAAAAAAAAAAAAAAGAGGCGTGATTTTATCACCAGAATGAGGAGAGAGAGAGAGAGAGAGAGAGAGAGAGAGAGAGAGAGAGGAAAAAAGTCCATCCAATTAAAATGTAATGGATAAAATAAAAATGTTTAAAGATCAAACATCGCTGGTAAATACCGATCATAATTACACGTAACCTGTCGTTTTCGCTCGTGGAAGCGTCGACTTGACAAACACGCAGCCACGGGGGGTCTAAAGGCGGTGCTGTTGGCTTCCAACAATTCTTTTAGGGGGTTTTGTTGAAACTGATCAAAATAATGAAAGGCATTAAAATAAATAAGTACGCGAACACACACATCTACTTATATATCATATATATAATATATGAGTGTGTGCATGTATATATATATATGTATGTTGTATGTATATATATATATATATATATATATATATATATATATATATATATATATATATATATATATATATATATATATATATATATATATATATATATATATATATATATGGGAACTCATGATGTTTAAAAACAAAATACTATAAATAAAAATTAAAAATGTTTACAGCGGACATTTTCATATCTACAGTATATATAAATTATATATTTCTATATATATATATACATATTATATATATATATATATATATATATATATATATATATATATATATATATATATATATATATATGTATGTGTGTGTGTGTGTGTGTCTGTTTGTCTGTCTGTCTGTGTGTTGTTTGTTTCCAGTATTCATAGTTCACCTTATTTCCCTTACGAGGGGTGGCGCCAAACAGTGTTACTATTCTGGTTTTCCTCATGCCGTTTTGGAATGAGGTTGCTAGCCCCATGCCCTGTTCCAAGAATGTTTAAGCGAGTGACTTTTCTCGGTTGTAGCTCATCCAGTTACTTTACAGCCCTACGTTCCTTAGACTTGGATCTTATTTGCATGTTTCTCGGTTTGATCTTATATGTATGTAACTTGCTGAGATCTTATCCGTAAGTCACTTGCTAGATTTTGTTTATAAACTGCAAAGATAAGATCTTTGAAAGTTTTGAAGTCTAAATCTATGCAGGAGTAACCTTCTCATTCTAAAATTTTAATTACTACAATATTCAATATAACTTTAAAAAAACTATATTTTTCATAAACCAGAATTACATAATTTTCCAAATCTCTTAACACGAAAACCTTAAATTCGAAAACCAATCATAAAATCAAAATTAAAATAATTGAAAACTTATATACCGTATAAAATACTAAAAATACAATAAAACAAATGAAAACTTATAGATCGTATAAAAAAATAAATTAACATCGTATAAAATAAAAAAGTAAATTAAATGAAAACTTTATACCGCATAAAAAATAAAAAAATAAATGAAGACTTACATATCGTATAAAATAAAAAAATTAAAACTTATATATCGTATGAATTAAAAAATAAAATAAATGAAAACTTACAAACCGTATTAAAGTAGCCTGAAGCTTACCAAACCGCCGTGTGGTGTTAGATGAAGCCATTTGGAAAGAGGGAGATCTTTCCCCCTTATTTGAAAACGACCGTAACAAGTGTAGGCAAGCTCTTTCAGTCACTGACTGACCCATTCACATGTTATTCATTTTTATCCATTTTTTTTTATGTAGATGGAACTTCAACTTTGCAAGGGATGGATTTCTTATGTTTATGTTAGTTTTTTTTTTTTACATTACTTTTATCACACCAAATTTTTTTATTGATTTACTAGAATTTACGTTTCCTGTACAACAAACGTGTAATCATTATTCATTTCGAATACTGATAAATTTTCACAACAATCGTGTAATCATTATTCGTTTTGAATACCGATAAATTTATACAACAATCGTGTAATCGTTATTCGTTTCGAATACTGACAAATTTATACAACAATCGTGTAATCATTATTCATTTCGAATGCCGATAAATTTATACAACAATCGTGTGATCATTATTCATTTCGAATACTGATAAATTTATACAACAATCGTGTGATCATTATTCATTTCGAATACTGATAAATTTATACAACAATCGTGTAATCATTATTCATTCGAATACTGATAAATTTATACAACAATCATGTAATCATTATTCATTTCGAATGCTGATAAATTTATGCAACAAACGTGTAATCATTATTCATTTCGAATACTGATAAATTTATACAACAATCGTGTAATCATTATTCAATTCGAATACGGATAAATTTATACAACAATCATGTAATCATTATTCAATTCGAATACTGATCAATTTATACAACAATCGTGTAATCGTTATTCATTTCGAATACTGACATATTTATACAACAATCGTGTAATCATTATTCATTCGAATACTGACAAATTTCTGAGACATTTCTGTGTATAACAGCACTATGCTAATTACATATTTCTTGAAAGCTCATTAATGATGCCTACATATAATATTTGCTCTAAAATTCTCTTGTCAATTCAACAAATATTCTCACAAGCAAAACAGCATTATGAATAAAAAAAAATTATTTAAAGTGTACAAGATGCCACATTAGCACAAAGATGTCTGACGTCAATTTTGACATCAGTGTTGGTGCTAAAATTTGTCCTAATTCCTCTACCCTACCCTTCCCATCTCCAGCCCCTCCCCCTTCCCTCCCCCTCCCCACCCAGTGCTCGTGTGGGTTAAATTTACATACTTCATATCATTTCTTCTGTGAAAGTGACTGCTTTACTGGACTGAAATTATAAGTATATCTCTTAATATACTTAATATTTTGAATATTGATAAAAACTACATATATTCATATATTATAACAGGGGTCACTGAATATATAGATGGGCTGGCTTCAATCCTATTACGGGACGAAATAAA
>NC_089763.1:41699468-41709468 GCF_040412425.1 Macrobrachium rosenbergii | reverse complement strand
ACATGTGTGGCCTAGTGGGCAGTGCCCGTGCCTTTCAATAGAAAGACTTGGGTTCGATCTTGATGTGTCAACAATTTATTTCTGTTCCATACGTGATTGTGTTGATTATTTCTATATATAATATGTATATATATAATATATATATATATATATATATATATATATATATATATATATATATATATATATATAAATTATATATATATATATATATATATATATATATATATATATTTTATACACACATACATATATATATATATATATATATATATATATATATATATATATATATATATATATATAGAGAGAGAGAGAGAGAGAGAGAGAGAGAGAGAGAGAGAGAGAGAGAGAGAGAGTTATGAATCAATGGTATAAAGAACTGATTATGAAGCCCGAAAGACACCGAATTATTTTTTCAAAATTAATACCACATGCGTCACAACAATCTTCGCAACAGTAATGTAAGCACTACAAGATATAAGAGACTGCTCTTATTCAAACCCAACATCTGCTTTTCTTTTTCTCTAAGCATCCCCGCCTTTAAATTAATTGATGAGACAGAGACTGGGAGACAGATGACGTAATGAAAAGGGGTTGTAAAATTAATGGAAACACTTATCTGATCTTTATGACTGTCGCAGGAATTACTTCTTTTTTAAGTGTTCTTCATAAATGCCTTTGCATTCAGCACACCATTGCTTCTATATCTTCAGTGTCATAAACTTTGCTATTATACACACTATCCAGTCATTCACTAAGCCATATCATAAGCTTTGATCATACCATATGAAAGAACATGGTCATGAGTTTCATGACGTGACATGATTTGAAAGGGTGTTATCAACAATATTTACATGAACATTGTGAGATCAGTAGGCGCCACAGCTGAATGTACCAGAGGCAGAACCATGTCCTAAAGTAAGTGTTTAGCTGAATATTATGGAAAGATATCCATGTCTAAAGTAAGTGTTAGCTGAATGTTATAGAAAGAGATCCATTCCTAAACTAAGTGTTTAGCTGAATGAAGTAGAGAGAGATCCATGTCCTAAAGTAAGTGTTTAGCTGAGTGTTACAGAAAGAGATCCATGTCCTAAAGTAAGCGTTTAGCTGAATGTTACAGAAAGATATCCATATCCTAAAGTAAGTGAAATAGATCCATGTCCTAAAGCAAGTATTTAGCTGAATATTATAGAAATAGATCCATGTCTAAAGTAAGTATTTAGCTGAATGTTGTAGAGAGATCCATGTCCTAAAGTAAGTGTTTAGATGAGTGTTATAGAGAGAGACCCATGTCCTAAAGTAAGTGTTTAGCTGAACGTTATAGAAAGAGATCCAATTCCTAAAGTAAGTGAAATAGATCCATGTCCTAAAGTAAGTGAAATAGATCCATGTCCTAAAGTAAGTGAAATAGATCCATGTCCTAAAGTAAGTATTTAGCTGAATGTTATATAAATAGATTCATGCCTACAGTAAGTATTTAGCTGAATGTTATATAAATAGATTCATGTCTACAGTAAGTATTTAGCGGAATGTTATAGAAAGAGATCCATGTCCTAAAGTAAGTGTTTAGCTGAATGTTATAGAAAGAGATCCATGTCCTAAAGTAAGGGTAACTACAGTTAAAAGCCTACATCCGTGATAAGCATTATACAAGCCATCTGCATTAACACTATTGTGAACACAATGACTACTATGCAGTGTATGCATATCACAACAAACATCAAAGCAAACATGCTTTCTTAGTTTAAAAGTCTATGCCTGTTATGACAGTTATGACTGTCAAAAGCAATATGACTGCAAGATCACACCTGCTATGCATTTTGTACCTGCCATATGCATCATGAATGAGATATGTGCAATTGCAGCATCACATTCCTTGAGATGAGAGAGAGAGAGAGAGAGAGAGAGAGAGAGAGAGAGAGAGAGAGAGAGAGAGAGAGAGATGACCAATGTCTCTACAACATTCATCTCTGCATATATACAGGAGAGAGAGAGAGAGAGAGAGAGATGACCAATGTCTCTACAATATTCATCTCTGCATATATACAGAGAGAGAGAGAGAGAGAGAGAGAGAGAGAGAGAGAGAGAGAGAGAGAGAGAGAGAGAGAGAGAGAGGGCACAAGCAGTAGTAAATACAAGAGGCAAGTGTAATAAAGCAAAGTGAAGGTTATGGGAGAAAAACAAGACTAAAAGGGCGAGGTCTGTGGAACCTAGAGAGGGGAGAGAGACTGAGGGTTAAAAAACTGAGGGGAACCAAACAAGGGATGAGAGAGAGAGAGAGAGAGAGAGAGAGAGAGAGAGAGAGAGAGAGAGAGTAAAAGAGGAGAGCGGAAAAGGGAGAAATATAGTTAGAGGGAGAGAGAGAGAGAGAGAGAGAGAGAGAGAGAGAGAGAGAGAGAGAGGGGAATAACTTTACAAAAAAGTTAGTGGCGAATATTGAAGTGTTGGTCTCTCTCTCTCTCTCTCTCTCTCTCTCTCTCTCTCTCTCTCTGTGAGAGAGAGTCCCCTCGCCCCTGGACAGCGGATGAGGGCAGAGCAGACCCCAGTCCCCTCTTTTCTCTGGGAAAAGGGGAAAACGAACGCGATGCTTTCTCTATATACATTATTAAACAACTTATTTGCATAGTCTCCTAAATGTCACTTTCTTTTCTCCCCTCCCCTCACTTCCCCCTTCCCCTCCCCCTCCTCCCCCCACAATACCACTCCCAACAAAAAAATGTCAACTATACACCACTCTCTAGCCCTTCCTTCCCCCCACAAACCCCACCCCCTCCCTAACCCCTAAAAATCACTCTACCCAACCCATAACTTTTAGCCGATAAAATTCTCTGGACAGATTTGAAGGCATTATTATTATTATTATTATTATTATTATTATTATTATTATTATTATTATTATTATTATTATTATTATTATTATTATTATTAATTATGCTTTTAGTAACGGGCATACGAAGATTATTGTTCTTGAGCTACTTATTACTACAACAAAAACAGCAATAATAATAATAATAATAATAATAATAATAATAATAACAATAATAATAATAATAATTACAACGATGGCGATGAATATCCACTGAGAGAAGATAAATTCACACAGTCATTAAAACCATTATTAATATTAATATTATCAATCAGGACTGATAATCAAAGAATTCAAAACACTACGACCCATCTGATTATTATTATTATTATTATTATTATTATTATTATTATTATTATTATTATTATTATTATTTGAATCAAACCACTTTCCAGTCACAGGAAACCAATGCAATACATAATCTACTCATCCCTCTAACATATTATTATTATTATTATTATTATTATTATTATTATTATTATTATTATTATTATTGTTATTATTATTATTATTATTATTATTCCAATAACACGGAACCCATAAAATACACAATCTACTGATTCCCTTCAAAAAATAAAACCCTTGAGTTCGATTACCTCCACTGTTCCAATCGAGGCCATTTCCGCCCCCTTCGGCCTCCAGGGCCAAATCGCCTCTTTCCCCATCTTAATAAAATCCCTGATCTGTTGTTTCCAGAAGCAATTCCATAACAGCCGTCGAACTGGGGATGGGACGATTACAGCCCGTTCTGTAATTCTGTGTAATTCTCTGTAATTTCCCAGCACGCGGGGCAATAGACGCGTCTCATTGAGCTTAAAAACTTTAGGAGGTCGGAAAATGCGGCGCTAAATTTAAGATTTGTTTTCGGCTCTCTCTCTCTCTCTCTCTCTCTCTCTCTCTCTCTCTCTCTCTCTCTCTCTCTCTTGTGTTTTTGCTATTTAGGATGTTTTTGAACTGTGCTTTTTAGGGTTTGTCTTTTGCGTATTACATGAGCTTTGGTCAGTCTGTTAGTTACGTTTATTCTCTCTCTCTCTCTCTCTCTCTCTCTCTCTCTCTCTCTCTCTCTCTCTCTCTCTTTCTTTTATTTTATAAATTATTCTTGGTTCATATTACGCGAACTTTCCAGTACCTGTTCTCTCTCTCTCTCTCTCTCTCTCTCTCTCTCTCTCTCTCTCTCTCTCTCTCTATTTTCTAATTATTCTTGGTCCATATTACGCGAACTTTCCAGTATCTTTTCTCTGAGTCGGCTGTATGGCTGCATATGGATTGAACTCTCTCTTTTTCGTGTATTTTTCTAATTATACTTAATTAACATTACGCGAACTTTCTTCTACCTTTACCCTGAATCAACTGTATTACTTCATGCTGATTATGCTCTCTCTCTCTCTCTCTCTCTCTCTCTCTCTCTCTCTCTCTCTCTCTCTCTCTCTCTCATACAAACCTGCAGAGTCCTTTCTAACACATATCTTTCTAATGCCAAACTATCAAACGCTCATCTCTGATAAAACAAACGTTTACCTCAGACAAAGAACAAAGATATGTTAACAAGCGGAAACTTTATGGTCTGGTTAATAATAATAATAATAATAATAATAATAATAATAATAATAATAATATAATAATAATAACCAGTCAGTTGACTGACAGATTACAACCACGGCTGAGGACCTCAACCCAAAACCATTCATTGAAAACCAGAGAGGAGAAGGCGCGTAATAATAATAATAATAATAATAATAATAATAATAATAATAATAATAATAATAATAATAATAATAATTATTATTATTATTATTATTATTATTATTATTATTATTATTATTAATAACTGAATGCAATGCAGTGAGAAAGAAAGCCACTATTAAAATGGCTCTTCCTTTTTCAAAAGCGGGATGGGGGTCCCTTGTGGTGAGCGGATGGTGGGATGGGGGGCCACAAGTTAGGTTGATTCTTTTTGGGCGTATTATATACATAGCAAAAGAGATTTAACAATTTAAAAAATAATATTCTACAGAGATGACCATGGCATACCACAGTCCAGTCTAAAATAGTGACATAGAAAAAGTGGATGTATTCTTAAAACTTTTTTCGTTGCTGTGGCTCTTAATATCATTGCACAATAATCGAAATCTGAATATGGGATTGCAGGCACACACATACATACAAACATATATAGATACGCAGGTATGTATGTATGTATGTATGTATATATGTGTGTGTGGGTGTGTGTGTGTGAGAGTATGTTCGTGTGCGTATTAATGTATGTGCATATGTACCTCTACTGAAGCTAAAGAAAATATATATATATATATATATATATATATATATATATATATATATATATATATATATATATATATAGTGAATGATTTTTCAGCACATCACCATGATTTTATTTACACAAACATTAAGCTACAAATGTCGTTTAACATTCAATTAGCTCTACCTCGGAAATAATACCGAAGGGGAATTATAACTGATAAGTGGTTCGGTGTTATTTCCCAAGTAATATGTATATATATATATACTGTATATATATATTATATATATACACTATATATATATATATATATATATATATATATATATATATATATATATATATATATATATATATATATATATATATATATATATATATATAGTACATAAATATATTTCCCTACCGCGCTGTGAGAAGAAAAACTTTATTTAGCACTGATAGTACACATATTTCCCCATACCCACCTTTAAAAAAAAAAAAAAAGAAAGAAAAAGCCTCAACAAAACTGCACACGGTATTTGGAACCCCAAATGTAGCGTTAAATTGCTGCGGCACTTTACGGGACGTGTCATGTTCCTGTTCCCGCAAATGACGGAGCTGAAGGATAGGCCAGTAAGTTTAAAAACCTGGCTGTTGTCCGCCATTACAGTGTACAAGCGCGGTTCATTCATAAATTCTGGCAGTTGTAGATGCTTGTACTACATATGACACGAAATGTAAATTGTATTTTAAACTGCTATTAGATATAACAAGTACATAATTTTCAAAATTTTTATTAGAAATGGCATAAATATAGTTTGAGAAGCTCATATTACATGTGTCATGCATTTAGTTTTAGAAACTCATTAAATATGACACGAATATAGCGCGGTTCATTCATAAATCCTGAGAGATTCGTAGTAGCTTAAGAAAGGGCATGAAGGTATTTAGAAGCTTGTAGTAAATATGATTTCATGAACAGATTTTAACCTTCTACTGGACTACGAAGTTTAAATTGTATTTTAAACTGCTATTAGATATAACAAGTACATCACTTTTAAATTTCTATTCGAAATGGCATAAATATAGTTTTAGAAGCTCATAAGACATGTGTCATGAATATAGTGTTAGAAACTCTTAAATATGACACGAATATAGCGCGGTTCATTCATAAATTCTGAGAGTTTCGTAGTTGTTTATGAACGGGCGAGAAGGGAGTTGTAGATGCTTGTATTATATATGACGTCACGAAGACAGTTTTTAAGCTTTATTGGACACGAAATGTAAATTGTATTTTAAACTGCTGTTAGATATAACGAGTACATCACTTTTAAACTTCTATTCGAAATCGCATAAGCATAGTTTTAAAAGCTCGTAATACATGTGTCATGAATATATTGTTAGAAACTCTTAAATATGACACGAATATAGCGCGGTTCATTCATAAATTCTGAGAGATTCGTAGTAGTTTATGAAGGGGCGTGAAGGCAGTTTTAGATGCTTATATTATATATGACGTCATGAAGACAGTTTTTAGGCTGCTATCGGACACGAACGTAAATTGTATTTTAAACTGCTATTAGATATAACGAGTGAATAATTTTTAAATTTTTATTGGAAATGTGGCATAAATATAGTTTTAGAAGCTCATATTACATGTGTCATGCATTTAGTTTTAGAAACTCATTAAATATGACACGAATATAGCGCGATTCATTCATAAATCCTGAGAGATTCGTAGTAGCATATGAAGGGGCATGAAGGGAGTTGTAGATGCTTGTATTAAATGTGACGACATGAAGACAGTTTTTAAGCTTATATTGGACACGAAACTTAAATTGTATTTTCAACTGCTATTACATATAACAAGCACACCATTTTTAAATTTCTATTCGAAATGGCATAAATATAGTTTTAGAAGCTCATATTACATGAGTTAGAAACTCATTAAATAAGACATGAACATAGCGCGGTTCATTCATAAATTCTGGGAGATTCGTAGTAGTTTATGAACGGGCGTGAAGGGAGTTGTAGACGCTTGTACTAAGACATGAAGACAGTTTTTAAGCTTCTATTGGACATGAAAGTAAATTGTATTTTACACTGCTATTAGATATAACAAGAACACCATTTTAAAATTTCTATTGGAAATAGTTTTAGAAGCTCATGTTACATGTGTCATGAATATAGTGTTAGAAATTCAATAAATATGACACGAATATAGCGCAGTTCGTTCATAAATTCTGAGAGAGTCATAGCAGTTTAAGAAAGGGCATGTAGATATTTGTAGAACCTTGTATCATGGGGATCATTTTCAAACTACTGCTAGATATGGTATATAAAAGTCATTTTAAACCTATATCATATAAGACATGTGGATAATCTGTAAATTTCTATTTAAAATTAAATGAATATAGTTTCAAAAAATTTATATCAGTTATGACATTAATATGGTTTTAGAAATTGTATTTATATATGTAGATACTTTTGTATGCGTGCATTAGATGCGATATGAAAATATTTCTATAAAATCGTACTAGACAAAGCAAAACATAAAAAAAAAAAATCAAGATGTCAAAAGGAAACAATGACATGAATATATTTATAAAAACTTGCATTAAATAGTAGTTTTAGAAACTGTATCTAATATAAGAAGATAGATTTGTAAGCGTGCATTAGATATGGCATGAAAATATTTCTATAAACTTGTACTTGATATAGGATAGATAGAAATAAATATGATAAGACGTCAAAGGTAACATGATCATCCTAATTCAAAAAAAAAAATAAATAATAGATATCTCGTAATTGCAACTAGATCGCAATTATTAGTTCTACTAAGTTCCTCTACTTTTTTTTAAGACTTTGTGATGCTTAAACGAGGCCTCATTATCAGTAGACCAACCGTGTCACACTGGGGAGGAAAATAATATATCAATATGCAGTGTGCTACATATAAAAGGATTATTATAATTATTATTTATATTTCGTTTGTGTGGGACTCACGGTGTCTGCAATTGCAGGTAAGGAACCAGTCGACAATAGTGTGCGAATGCGCATGCGCATGGATACATACACACACATATTTATTGTGTATATATAGCATATATATTCATCTCTCTCTCTCTCTCTCTCTCTCTCTCTCTCTCTCTCTCTCTCTCTCTCTCTCTCTCTATATATATATATATATATATATATATATATATATATATATATATATATATATATATATATATTACATATGCTACGACGCTATTCACTAATCATGGAATCAAGCAACGGTAAAGCTGGTCATTGCTTGGATGCGTAACCATAACGAAGAAAATATAAGGCAGACGCCTGCAAAACCATCCGTAAGTAACTCCATCCCAAAACAAACATCTGTATATATATATATATATATATATATATATATATATATATATTATATATATGTATATATATATATATGTATATATATATATGTGCATATATCATTTTATACTACACACATATATGTATATTATTATATATATATATATATATATATATATATATATATATATATATATATATATATATATATATATATGATAAAAAATACACATAGATAAATATAATAGAAATACACATAGATAACTGTACAAGACTAGAACGTTACATAACGCATAACCCGATACCTCAAAAAGGACCGCCAGATATCTCTCTCTCTCTCTCTCTCTCTCTCTCTCTCTCTCACTTACTTTCAACCTCCTGCATAGCAAAGGCCCACTACCACCATCGGCAGCGGCAGTTGGAATCTAAAACAGATTTGACACCGGAGTGTTGGAAACGCACAGCTGTTAATTCTATTTACATGGCCACGTTCGTTGCAAGCGAGAGAGAGAGAGAGAGAGAGAGAGAGAGAGAGAGAGAGAGAGAGAGAGAGAGGGTGGGGTGGGGGAAATAAAGTAGTGAGATAGACAGAGAGTGAGAGAGAGGAAATAAAACCGACAGAGAAAAAATCAGAAATATAAACGAAAAAGGAAATAAAACAGAGTGTGTGTTTGCGTGTAAGAGAGAAAGAGAGAGAATAAACACTGAGAGAAACAGCGAAATGAGGTGCAAAATATCTTTATCAGCGGATGCTGAGAGAGAGAGAGAGAGAGAGAGAGAGAGAGAGAGAGAGAGAGAGAATAATTTAGCAGAAAAACAGTAATGAACATGCAAGATACAGAAAAGAGAGAGAGAGAGAGAGAGAGAGAGAGAGAGAGAATTTAAGATAATTTAACAGAGAAAATAATTTAACAGAAAAATAGTAAGAACATGCAAGAAACAGAGGAGAGAGAGAGAGAGAGAATAATTTAACAGAAAAATAGTAATGAACATGCAAGAAACAGAGGAGAGAGAGAGAGAGAGAGAGAGAGAGAGAGAGAGAGAGAGAGAGAGAGAGAGAGAGAAAAGCACAGTTCCAAACAACTGAAGTAATATAAAACGGAAAACGAGCAAAAAAGAAAAACGAGTAAAACTAAAGCAAAAACACCCATGATAGCGAAAATGGAAAACGTGATTAGCGGTGGTAGAATTGGGGCACAGAAATATAGTCATTTTATGAGAGAGAGAGAGAGAGAGAGAGAGAGAGAGAGAGAGAGAGAGAGAGACTCAAGTTGTCGACAAAATGCACATATATTTCTTGCTCGGCTTTATCAGGCCCACCAGTATTGGCTTACCGATTTTCTGGGTCAGAATTGGTTGCACACAAATATCAGGGGGCTCTTCGCCTCCTGCATACTCATATGAACTCTGTGAATATATATATATATATGAATATATATATATATATATATATATAAATATATATATATATATATATGAATATATATATATATATATATATATATATATATATATATATATATATATATATATAT